>NC_046380.1:6636937-6864437 GCF_011125445.2 Fundulus heteroclitus | reverse complement strand
ATCCGGTGGGGGTACTTAAACTAATGGTGCTTCTTGTAAAATCAGATTGACGGATTTGCTGAAGCTGTGGTTCTGGTCATGAAGGTTAAATTAAGCCCAGCACTTAAGGTTTTTAGTTGGAACATTAAAAATGTGACAAAGCTTTAAAGGGATGTGAACACTGATGTCTTATTCCCGACAAACCAGCTCCAGGAGCTTCAGTGTTCCTTAATCACCGATCACATCGACAGACGACATAAATAAATACCTTTTCTCAAATTCTTCTGCAGCTTTTAACCTATGCAGCTGCAACGTGGAAAGCTGAATTTGCAGAGACAACCCAGAGAGCCCTGACCTGATTTCAGTGGTACAGCTATATGTAGCTCCCATTCAGGCATGAGTCAATATATCTATTCATAGCCGTTGTTTAGACCCATATCCTTTGTCTGGGTGTAGAGCAGAACTGCTCTAAAAGTGGTCCGGGCTTAGACAATTGATTCATTATTATGAACTAATTTTATCCATTTATCAGCTGTTATATTTCCATGATAAAATCAATGGTGAGGGAAATAGTCAGCAATAGGTCTGAGGAGATGTTCACATATTTACACCGTCTTGACAGATGAAAACTCGCATTTTATTCTCAGATGTTGTTAAGCAGAAAACACTTCCTGGGTGTCATCTAAGATGAAGTTCAAGGTTGTTGCCACAATAAGAGCGAGAATTCAATTCAATTCAATTTTATTTATATAGCGCCAAATCATGAAACATGTCATCTCAAGGCACTTTACAAAATCAAGTTCAATCATATTATACAGATTGGGTCAGATTATACAGATTGGTCAAAAATGTCCTATATAAGGAAACCAGTTGATTGCATCAAAGTCCCGACAAGCAGCATTCACTCCTGGGGAACCGTAGAGCCACAGGGAGAGTCGTCTGCATTGTACATGGCTTTGGTACAATCCCTCATACTGAGCAAGCATGAAGCGACAGTGGGAAGAAAAACTCCCCATTAACGGGAAGGAAAACCTCCGGCAGAACCGGGCTCAGTATGAACGGTCATCTGCCTCGACCGACTGGGGTTACAGAAGACAGAGCAGAGACACAACAAGAGAGACAAAAAAGCACAGAAGCACACATTGATCCAGTAATCTGTTCTACATTAAATGGTAGTAGTGGGTGAGCCGTCTTCTCTGGATGATGTCATAGTTAACAGAACGCCAGACCAGGTGTACCTACTATGAAGAAAAAGAGAGAGAGCAAAAAGTTAAAAGCTGAAATGACGACAGTCATTTCAATGTAATACAATGCAAAACTGGAGAACAGTAGAAATCAGTAGAGTGAGAAAATTAGACCCTGATGTCCTCCAGCAGCCTAGGCCTATCACAGCACAACTATAGAGATAGCTCAGGGTAACATGAGCCACTCTAACTATAAGCTTTGTCAAAAAGGAAGGTTTTAACATTAGTCTTAAAAATAGATAGGGTGTCTGCCTCACGGACCAAAACTGGGAGTTGGTTCCACAGGAGAGGAGCCTGATAGCTAAAGGATCTGCCTCCCATTCTACTTTTAGAGACTCTAGGAACCACCAGCAGACCTGCAGTCTGAGAGCGAAGTGCTCTGTTAGGAACATACGGGGTAATCAGAGCTCTGATATATGATGGAGCTTGATTATTAAGGGCTTTATACGTTAGAAGGAGAATTTTAAATTCTATTCTTGATTTAACAGGAAGCCAATGAAGGGAGGCTAAAATTGGAGAAATATGATCCCTCTAAATAGTAATAAAATATAATAGGGATGTATGAGAGAGAATAATGATAAATACCCTAAGCTGTTCACATATTAGCTTTTACTGACACAGAAACGTGCATTTTAGTCTTGTTCTAAGAAAAAGGTTAGCTGTGCAGCAAAAATCATAGAACTATAATAATAATAATAATAATAATAATAATAATAATAATAATAATAATTATTATTATTATAAAAAACGGTCAGATAGCTCAGTTAAGAAAGCATAGGACCAGTAAACGTTTGAGGCTGCATAATTTTGTTCCTTTTTTTCTTCTTTGTTGCGTTAGTCAATCTCAGCTATAGCGTTAGACTTTTAACAAAGGTCACAGGTAGGTTAAGAAAACAAACAAAACTTTTCCTTTGGGACCAAATATCTGCCAAAATTAGCTTAGAATTCTATGAATCACTAAGACATTCTTTAGATGTATTGTCAACAAAAAAAAATGCTCACTGGGAATAGCAAGAAGTTTTCCTTTTTATCAGTAAACAGCTGAGAAAACTGTCTCAAAAGACGATATTTTAGCCTCAGAAAGGGATTTTGAAACTGATTCCTAATGACGGGGAGAAAAAGAGAAACGTTTCAGTCACTCCTGACACCTTGGGCCAATTTTTTTTTTTTTTTTTTTTTTTTTACATCTTTTGAGTATTTTTTTGCACAGAGAGTAAATATCTGCAGGAATAAAATGTGCTAAGGTTAGTGGTGACCAGTAAGTGACCATATTATAATAAAGCCATCACCAAAAAAAACATTAAACCTAGGCTGTGTCATGGTTGAGTTTTGGTTTGGCTTTGTTTTTCTGTTATTTTCATTTTTTCATCTCTTTTGGGTTAGGTTTGACTTTATTTATTGTTAGTTTTCAGTCATCAGTTATTTTCTGTCATTTTTCACTTCACCTCCTCAGCAGTCAGTCACACCTGTTATCATTTACCAGTCAATTAGCCAGATCCTTGTTCCACCTGTGTAGTGCTCTATTTAAACCTCCCTCTGCCTTCAGTTCAGCACTGGGCCGTCATCATTCCACACCTCTCCTTGCCAGTCCCCGGTTTGCCTTGGAAGCTTTGTTTTGCTCCTGTTGTTAAGGTTAGTCCTGCCAGTCACTCTAAGGACTGTTCGTTCACTGTTTGTTCCTGGAGAGGTTCAGCTCTGAGCCCTGGTGTCTCTCAAGTTCTGCTAACCTGACTAGCCGCCCTGGTGAAGCTCAGCTCTGAGCCCTGGTGTCTCTCAAGTTCTGCTAACCTGACTAACCGCCCTGGTGAAGCTCAGCTCTGTGCCCTGGTGTCTCTCAAGTTCTGCTAACCTGACTAGCCGCCCTGGTGAAGCTCAGCTCTGTGCCCTGGTGTCTCCAAATGAACTGCTAACCTGAGTGCTATGAGGCCTGCTAGCCGAGCAGCACCTAGGAAGTGTGGACTCTCTGTCTCCGGGCCGTCAGCTCCTGCCATCACATTCATCCCTGACCTTCTGCAGTCCTGAACCTCCGGTCTTCATCACTCACCACCCAGCAGACTTCCTTCAATAAAAACTCAAACTTTTAGTCCCGTGTGTGTGTCCTGAGTTCATCGGTAAACAAAACCCTGACAGTACGGCCCAGTCTAAAGGTGAACTCAGGCGCCATGCGGGACTTACCTGCAGGAGTTGACGACCCGGATATCCTCGCATATGTGGAGATGTGCGAACGCCAGATGAGGGAGAGGTATGCCAAGCTGGCTTCCGCCCGGGACCCTGCGCCACCCGTCCGGACCGACTCCACTCCCCAGGTGGTTTACGTGGGCGTTGTTACGGCTACCCCGGAACCCAGGAAGAGAAGCCACTCAGCCTCTCGTCGTCTCGGTCATCACCTCCATGACTCGCAGCTGGCCCCTCGAGTGAGGCTCATCGTTCCACCTAGCGGAGCTCCACGCATCAAGGAGAGCCAGCTGTGGGATTTCTTCTACGGTGACCGAGACGACCTTCTGCCCTGCTGGCCAGCTGCCACCCCCCAGATTGCCCCGGATTCCTCATCTGTCCCCTCCCGGCGAAGACAGCAAAACCACCGGCGCGGAGGGTCCGTCAAGGCTCAAGAGGAGGTCCAGGAGGATCCGACTCCAACCTGGGCGTCCGCTGAAGCCTGTGGCCCGGCGTCCGCTGAAGCCTGTGGCCCGGCGCCGCTCTCTGAAGCCTGTGGCCCGGCGCCGCTCTCTGAAGCCTGTAGCGCGCCGCCGCCCTCCAAAGCCTGTTGCCCGTCACTGCCCGAGGTAGCCGAGGAGTTGGTTCCGCCTCCACCAGAGGACTCCGCTCTGCCGGCCACCGTAAGCGCCGCTTTGCTTCAGCCCGAGGCCTCCGAGGGAGCCGCTTTGCCTCAGCCCGAGGTCTCCGAGGGAGCCGCTTTGCCTCAGCCCGAGGTCTCCGAGGGAGCCGCTTTGCCTCAGCCCGAGGTCTCCGAGGGAGCCGCTTTGCCTCAGCCCGAGGTCTCCGAGGGAGCCGCTTTGCCTCAGCCCGAGGTCTCCGAGGGAGCCGCTTTGCCTCAGCCCGAGGTCTCCGAGGGAGCCGCTTTGCCTCAGCCCGAGGTCTCCGAGGGAGCCGCTTTGCCTCAGCCCGAGGCCCGTGAGGAGGTCCAGGAGGACCTGCCTCCGCCCAAGTCCCGTGAGGAGGTCCAGGAGGACCTGCCTCCGCCCAAGTCCCGTGAGGAGGTCCAGGAGGACCTGCCTCCGCCCAAGTCCCGTGAGGAGGTCCAGGAGGACCTGCCTCCGCCCAAGTCCCGTGAGGAGGTCCAGGAGGACCTGCCTCCGCCCAAGTCCCGTGAGGAGGTCCAGGAGGACCTGCCTCCGCCCAAGTCCCGTGAGGAGGTCCAGGAGGACCTGCCTCCGCCCAAGTCCCGTGAGGAGGTCCAGGAGGACCTGCCTCCGCCCAAGTCCCGTGAGGAGGTCCACGAGGACCTGCCTCCACCCTCGGTTTCCACCGAGACCTGTAGCTTGGCAGCGCCTCCAACTGATCTGTTCGGCCAGAGCCGCAGATTGCGGACTTCGAGCCGCTCGACTCTGCCTCGTCGGGGCCGTCCACCACGGCGCCCCGCCTCTGACTTCTCTGTTTGGCCGGAGCCACAGACTGCGGACTTCGAGCCGCTCGACTCTGCCTCGTCGGGGCCGTCCACCACGGCGCCCGCCTCTGACTTCTCTGTTTGGCCGGAGCCGCAGACTGCGGACTTCGAGCCGCTCGACTCTGCCTCGTCGGGGCCGTCCACCACGGCGCCCGCCTCTGACTTTCCTGTTCGGCCGGAGCCGCCGACCGCGGTCTCCGGGCCGCTTGACTTTGCCTCGTCGGGGCCGCCCTCCTCGAGGGTTTAGTCGGGCGATGCTGCTCCGCCGCCTGCCTCGTCCAGGACGACCTCCACGAAGACTTTTCTTTTTGCTTAGCAGCCGTTTTTGCCTGAGCCCTTAAGGCCAGTGCCTTGTTAATTTTTGGGCTCGATTTCAGTTTTGATTACTTAGGATTTTGGGGGTTTTAGAGTTATTTAAGGGGTTCTTTGTTTTTTCTTAGAGTACTTGAGTTTCTATTTTCGTTTGTTTTTCCACCTCTGTTCTGGTGTTCCAGGTTTGCCTATAGTCTTCCGGTTTTTGCTTTGGTTATTTCTGTTTGCTTTAGAATCCTAGTTTTTTGCCTTGTTCTCTTAGTTTTTGTTCTAGCTTTAGTTATCTAGTGTTACAATAGTTTACCCGTTCCTGTCCTAGTTTCTTTGTTTTGGTTTTTGCATTAGTTTTATAGTTTTTTTTTTTTTCTCTTGTACGTCTTGCTCTTTTTCCTAGTTTTTTTTTAGTTTTATTTTGATTTTTCTAGTTTTTTGCTTCGGTTTTTCTTTTGTTATCCCTACCCTAGTTCTTCTGGTTTTGTTCTATAGGTTAGTTCATGCCTGGTTTCCTAGTTTTTGGTTTAGATCTGTAGTTTCCCAGCGCTCTTTAGGTCCCAGCGCTTCTTAGTTTTGTTTTGGCCCCCTAGCTCTTAGTCCCCTGGCGTGTTTGACGCTCTCCATTCTCCGGAATTTAGACGCCCTTTGTCTCCTGGCGTATTAGGATGCCCTTTGTTCCTGGTTCCCTGGTGTTTAGATTTCTAGCGTTTAGATTTAGTGTTCCCGACGTGCTTAGACGCGCTCTGTTCTCGATTCCCCGGCGTGTTAGGACGCCCTCTGTTTTCGGTTCCCCGGCGTGTTAGGACGCCCTCTGTTTTCGGTTCCCCGGCGTGTTAGGACGCCCTCTGTTTTCGGTTCCCCGGCGTGTTAGGACGCCCTCTGTTTTCGGTTCCCCGGCGTGTTAGGACGCCCTTTGTTCTCGGTTCCCCGGCGTGTTGGGACGCCCTCTGTTCTCGGTTCCCCGGCGTGTAAGTACGCCCTCCGTTCTTGTTCCTAGGCGTTTTAGATGTTCCTGCTTCCCTCATATCCCAACGTTCTCTTCCCCAGCCCCGGCGTTTTCCTCACGCCCCGGCGGGTTTCCCTTTGGCGCTAAGTACGCCCGTTCCTTCCCTTTGGCGTTGAGTACGCCCGTTCCTTCCCTTTGGCGTTGAGTACGCCCGTTCCTTCCCTTTGGCGTTGAGTACGCCCGTTCCTTCCCTTTGGCGTTAAGTACGCCCGTTCCTTCCCTTTGGCGCTGTCGTGCGCTCGTTCCTTCCCTTTGGCGCTGTCGTGCGCTCGTTCCTTCCCTTTGGCGCTGTCGTGCGCTCGTTCCTTCCCTTTGGCGCTGTCGTGCGCTCGTTCCTTCCCTCTGGCGCTAAGTACGCCTGTTTCTTCCCTCTGGCGCTAAGTACGCCTGTTTCTTCCCTCTGGCGCTAAGTACGCCTGTTTCTTCCCTCTGGCGTTGTCGTACGCCTGTTTCTTCCCTCTGGCGTTGTCGTACGCCTGTTTTTCCCTCTGGCGTTGTCGTACGCCTGTTTCTTCCCTCTGGCATTGTCGTACGCCTGTTCTGCCTTGTGGCGATGTTCGCCTGTCGTGCCCGTTTTTGCCTGGTGGCGATGTTCGCCTGTCAACGTCGGTTAAACGCCTTTTGTTTTGCCTACCAGCATCTGTTAGACATCCTTTTTAGTTCGCCCTAGTGGGTAGTTTTGGTTTGATTTTAGCCCACAATCCTACTTTCCCTCCACCCACCCAGGTTAGATCAGCTTAGTTATGACTCTTGCCCGCCATCCTGCCGTCCCTCCACCCACCCTGGTTAGATCAGCTTAGTTATGACTCTTGCCCGCCATCCTGCCGTCCCTCCACCCACCCTGGTTCGGTCACTTTGTAGTTTGTTTTGTTTGATAGGCCGTCCGGAGTCCGGCCTTGAGGGGGGGGTAATGTCATGGTTGAGTTTTGGTTTGGCTTTGTTTTTCTGTTATTTTCATTTTTTCATCTCTTTTGGGTTAGGTTTGACTTTATTTATTGTTAGTTTTCAGTCATCAGTTATTTTCTGTCATTTTTCACTTCACCTCCTCAGCAGTCAGTCACACCTGTTATCATTTACCAGTCAATTAGCCAGATCCTTGTTCCACCTGTGTAGTGCTCTATTTAAACCTCCCTCTGCCTTCAGTTCAGCACTGGGCCGTCATCATTCCACACCTCTCCTTGCCAGTCCCCGGTTTGCCTTGGAAGCTTTGTTTTGCTCCTGTTGTTAAGGTTAGTCCTGCCAGTCACTCTAAGGACTGTTCGTTCACTGTTTGTTCCTGGAGAGGTTCAGCTCTGAGCCCTGGTGTCTCTCAAGTTCTGCTAACCTGACTAGCCGCCCTGGTGAAGCTCAGCTCTGAGCCCTGGTGTCTCTCAAGTTCTGCTAACCTGACTAGCCGCCCTGGTGAAGCTCAGCTCTGTGCCCTGGTGTCTCTCAAGTTCTGCTAACCTGACTAGCCGCCCTGGTGAAGCTCAGCTCTGTGCCCTGGTGTCTCCAAATGAACTGCTAACCTGAGTGCTATGAGGCCTGCTAGCCGAGCAGCACCTAGGAAGTGTGGACTCTCTGTCTCCGGGCCGTCAGCTCCTGCCATCACATTCATCCCTGACCTTCTGCAGTCCTGAACCTCCGGTCTTCATCACTCACCACCCAGCAGACTTCCTTCAATAAAAACTCAAACTTTTAGTCCCGTGTGTGTGTCCTGAGTTCATCGGTAAACAAAACCCTGACAGGCTGCAACTTAAAGTAAGAATAAACGTTCATTTGCTCTGAGGACGGTGGACTAGCTTGACAGTGAAGTGTGAGACTGAGAAGCATTCTTGGTGTCAAGCTCTGCAGTAAACATTTGCCAAGACAGCCTCTAGTATTCAGGCTCGGGTGAAAGTTGGCAGAAGGCATTCACTCCCAACACGCCCCAAAAAACATTTTTTTAAATGAACAGCTCGTGTTTTCAGGTAAAACTCAGTTGAAAGCCAACACTGATAAAGGCAGAACGCGTACAGGAGCAGCAGAAAATCCTCAAAACAAATCAAATGAGCTCCTTCAGGGATGCATCAGAAATGTTGCAGATTCGGCTATAATGTCTGGCCCTGTCTAATTGGAATAAATGCTGCGGAATAAAGTTTCTTGAACAAAACTAATAAAAACAGTGGGATGTGTGATTGGCTGTTCTCAGAGGCGTAAGAAAAAGGCTTCTTATACTAGTAGTTCTTGGTGTTTTCGGCTGATCTGTTCTTCGGGGGGGATTACCAGGATGGCCTGTTTGTTTCAGATTGGCTGCCTAGTGACTAGCGGTGCCGCCAAACAAAAGGCAGATCATCTGAAGAAGGATTTGTGTGTTCCTACCACTGATGGTGAGCCCCAGCTCCACTCCTCTTTTCTTTGGCAGCTTGACATGGAACGTACCGCTACTAGGCACCACTGACTCTGCAACGGAAACACAGGCATGGAGTGTTCAGCACCCGCAGATAAGACTAAATAATAATAAAAAAAGAAGAGATAAGTAAATTCATCCAGCTTAACATTTTGTAATTACATTTGGTTTATCTGCTCTTTCCTGCACTGATGGAATGGCGCTGATTTAAAAGTTAAACCACTGTGAGAAGACATAACTCCAAGCTTGGCTGCTAGTTCATAGTTTAGTGGACGAAGCAGTGAGATCAGCTCCTTTTAGAAAACTTTGAAAACACTCAAAATATTCATCCAACAGTGAAACTCAAATGAGGGGAAATAACATCCCTTGTCTTTAAAAGAAAAGAAAAATAAATAAACTACGTGTGCGTCAGCCGTAGGTACGTTAAAAAGTGATCTGATGGAGAGCGGTCACATACAGTTTGAGGCAACAACGTTAATGGGAATTTAATGAAGGATTTATGTTTCTTTGCATACTTTTTGGTAATGTTTCCCAGCCCTTCACATTAAGCTATGTTTCTATCTTATGAAACTATTTTCTTTTTGCAGTGTTGGTTGTTCAGTGCGTCTAAGAATTGTTGATACCTCTGATTGCTTGGAATTTGTACCTATTACTTTTTAAAAATATGTTAATGTGGCAGGAGCTTTATTTAAAATGGTCCAAGCAAACATAACAATGAATGCACATTTTACAAAGGTTGTTGACTTTTCTTTACATTATGTCCATCAATCATTGTGTGTGGCTAAAGAACTGTCGGTGCGTCAGTACCACAGCCATCTTGGCACTTAAAGTAGAAAGGTTTGCCTCTTCTGTGCAGAACTTATTTACTTGGTGCTTAAAAACCTGATGAACATTTACTAAAAACTCAATTTGTTTTTAAATTTCATGTTAGCACCTGGGAGCGCAATTAAACATCTCAATAAAGTTCACCTTCTGGTAATTGTTAAATGACAGATTTAGCTACTTAAGGCATCTCTCTTATGTCTGGAAAAATTAAATCATAAAAGTATAATTTTAAAAATGCATGAGAAAAATTATTAATTTAAAGAAGTGTATATATCTTTTTATTTTTGTTTAAGATGTTCATACTATTAAAAATTATATACTTTTTTGGTGTTCTATTGTTTCATGTTGTATTTTTCTTTATTTACACTTCACATCCTATTTAGGTGTGGGATTTCTTTCTTAAAAAAGTTATCTTTCACCTCTTCTCTTTCTTTTTTTTTCTCTTCTTGTTTTTCTTTTACTTTCCTACTTTCCCATTGTAGTGTCCATATAATTTGAAATTCTCCCTGCAGGAATCACAATAAAGCTATTTACATGCACAAATCAAGCGGAGCATTATGGCGAAAGCTGTTTGCTCCACTTGTGAAAGCAAAATCTGTCGAGCTCTATTTGGCATTAAGATATCAATTCTTATTGCCACATTGCTAGACAGGACACTGGGAAAAAATAAATAAATAAATAAAAAAATAAAATAAAAGTTATCTTTAAAAAATGTATTGCTATTTTTCTGCAAATCTGTCATAAAAAAGAAAAAGAAAAGACATCACATTCTACTATGGAGTTTTTCAGCATAATTTGACATTCTAATAGGCCTTAGTACTTTTACAACCTATGTTTAGAAGCACACACTTAGTTTAAAAACTTATCACACCTAGCTGTTTCTTTTCATAAACATCACCCACTAAATAAATGAGGAGAACCAAAACTTCGCCAACCCCTAAACGGGAACTGATTAAACTTTAATCAGCGTGTGGGTTCAATATTTTTCAAATGCAATGTGATGTAACTTTCCTTTTACACAGGACCCAGCGCCGAGACAATTCACTAAATTAACGACGTGCATTTCAGTGGAGTTAAAAGCCTTTTGACAGGGGCATGCCCTGCAGCAAAACGCTCCAATTATTCCGTCCACCAGATCAGCCACACAGTTTGTAAATAGATTGAAATACAACAATTAAACCATAAGCATGTCTGCATAGCCCCTAAAAAAAGATGCATGACCCTGTGCGTTAACGAATGCTTTGGAATTAAAAGGGACACATGCAGAACGAAGAATGTTGCAGATATCTCGTTGACTCCACAAACCTGCTACGTCAAACTCGATCTCCAGCGAGACCTTATTGGTCAATGCAGCGTCACGGAGCAGCTGATTGGCTTCCTCCAGGGTTCCGTCTTCCGTGGGGATGCCGTTGATTGACAAAAGACGGTCTCCAACCTGCAGCAGGCCACACCTACAACAGTTATCAAGGTGATGTCAGCGAGACTGAACACACAAAAAGCACATTCAAGTCAGTCACACGGCGCTGGAAGACGTGAAATACTCCGTGTTTCTGTGACATGGTCTGCATGACATCCCTACAGAGACGCCATGTAAACATGTCAGCTTTAGGGTCACCACTAGGGCTGGGCAATGTATGGAGATGTTAAAAATAAGGAGATTTTTTTGTAAACAAGATGTAAAATGAAATTATATCGTTGATATCGAGATGGTTCATGTTGAGTTAGACTTACGCCTTTATTTATTCCAGTAGGTTCTTTTTCGGACGTTTCCCGTGTTTACCTACAGCTCTTTATTATAAAAATGAGCCTGTGAGACATTTGGAATAAAGCTTTGATTCAGAGATGCCTTTTTTCTAATTCATTTATGAAAAGAAAAACATCAAGAATAATATCGTACATCAACATTCAGCCTAAAAATATTCAGATATTATTTTTGGTCCATATCGCCCAGCCCTAGTAACCACACTGTTTATGTAAAAATGTAATAATTTTACAGAAAAAAGTGTAAAGTAACACTGTCCGTGGGTTGTGGATACATAATGCCGTTGTTAGACCTGGGAACATTCCTCACCTAAGCAGACAAATCAAAGGATTTAACAAGAGAGGTTTGCTGACTGGCTTTATCTTTCTTCAACATTCGGCACAAGCTGCTTTAAATTATGATTTATGTTTTTATACTGCCCCCTTTAGTTGCTTTTATGTGTTTCAAAATGATCCGTTGCTCCAAGAAAATGACCACCTTTGTCTTTTTGCTTAAATCCATCATGGCTCGGCGTGGATTTACCTACTATTCTGTAAAAGCATGATGAGAATCATTCAAAAATATGTGCATTCATTGGTACTGTAGATGAAATTGGATGCTTTGTTGTTATTCTTTTTTTATAGTATTCATCTAAAACCCTCCTGAGAATGAACAGTTTATATGAAAATGGGATTTCAGCAAATGATCTGTGTTTGGGATGTAGTTTTCGTGCTGCTGTGAGGAGCTAAATTAGTTTGTTTTACATGACTGGCATTTTCTGAATATCTTTTTATTATTTTACCACTGGATGTTATGCTTACATTGTCTTTTTTACCCCTGCAAAAATTATGATTTTTTTAAGTCAAATCACAGAATTCTGATTGAATTTCAAAATTTCCAAATTCCCAAAGAAACCAGTCACCAAGGATTTTCTAAGGCCGTGTTCAACTTATTATCTTAATCATCGTCTTCAACAACCTTTCTCCTCCTTAATGAGACCTTGAATAAAACTGCACTCGAAATAAATATGGGATTTTCAGAATCAGAATCCTCTTTATTTCTGCACTCAATACATTTGACTTTGTCTACAGTGCTTACAGCGGACAAATATTAACTATTCATGTTTAAAGGAGCAATAAGCAATTTTCCACCACTAGGTGGAGCTTGCACACCATCTGCAGACCAAAACCAGATGTGCATCAAGCCACGCCCATTCCCCCTTCTCACCCATTGGTGAGCCTGTTTGCAAAGGATAAATACACAGCAGAACATCATCACCATTCAGAGGAACATGTCTAGCGAAGAAGTGAGTAACTCATAACTTCATAATGCTGTCAGCAGGAGAACGTTTTGATCCGATGGCCTTGCTCTCTGCCAATTGGTGCCTGCTGGTGGCCTTTTATGGGCAGGAAGAGGGCAGCTGTTCATGTGCACGTACATGCACGGCTATGTAAACAAGAGATTGGAGAATCAAACAAAGAGATGGTGTGTGACGTTTAACCATAGTCCATCTAAAAAGATACCTTTAGTTCTTCGCAAAAGTATTTTTTAGTTCTTTTGTGTCTACAATAATGAAATTTTGCTTATTGCTCCTTTAATGTTCCTTTTTTATGCAGAAAAGAAAAAGGGGGGGTCGTGAGTTGCGAAAGTGCAACATACTCATTTTGTTTCACAGCAGTGTAGCTGGACAAGCACAGGACAGACCGAATGGTGGCAGTGTGGAAGACGTCCAGCAGCTCCTCGGAGAAGGTGGGACTTCTTGAGTTGCTGAAGGGCGTCCAGTCTCTGCTGGGTGTTCTTCCACACAGTGTCTATGTGTGCGGACCATCTCAGGTCCAGAGGAATGGTGGTTTCTAGGAATCAAAAGTGATCCACAGTGTTGTTGAGGGGTAAGTCCGGTATCATCTCCACTGTCTTGAGCTGGTGAGGCTCCAGGGTGTTCTCACCACTCCAGTGGACCAGGAGATCCACATCTATATCAGGACCTTTCCCCATTCTGGATCAGACCAATGACAGTGTTGTCATCTTAAAGCTTCATCGGTTTCGCAGCCAGGTCCAAAAAGATGAAGTCCCTGTCCCTGATGAGGTGCCGATGATAATGGGTCTAAAGATGCTCCCCAGTCTCACTTGTTGCTGCTGTTTCATCAGAAAGCTGGTGATCCACTGACAGGTGGAGGTCGGTACTGTGAGCTGGGTGAGCTTATGGTGGAGGATGACTTGGTTGAAGGGGTTGAAGTCCAAGCAGAAGCCCACAAACAGGATCTGGAAGTACGTCTCCGGGAGGTCGAGGCGGTACAGGACGAGTAGCGGTACCGAGTTAACCGTCTCACCTGTTGACCTGTTTGCCCGGTAAACGACCTGCAGGGGGTCCAGCAGGGGGCTTGGGCTGTCATTAAGATGGTTCAACACCAGCCACTCAAAGGATTTCATAACCAGGGCGACAGGTCTGCAGTGACTCTACCCTGCGGTTAAATCACCACAGACTTGTTTCCTGGGGACCGAGATGAAGCAGGGGGACCTCTGACAGAGCTCCAGAGACATTAACAGTGACCCCAAATCCCAAAATATGCCAAAAATCTCAACACCTGACTAATAAATAACCACAGTCAAAACTATCCAAACAATATTCACTTGCAGCATAAAAATAAGGTAGTTTAAATTGCATCTTTTTTTTATTTTATGGCAGAGCAGCATAGAGTTAGAGCTGTCTGAATACTGTCAGGATTACCGCCACCTGCTGCTAAGCGTGTCTGCCTTTCAGACTGTCGCCTTCGCAGGCTTGACGTGTTTAGCTTGCTTCAATTGGTTTCATAATTGTGTCTGTCATCCACAGCAGGTGGACAAACGTGTGAGCCTTAGCTTTTCGGTGGTGCAACAGAAAGCTGCTTAAACCGGGACGCTAGCTTGAAACCCGAGTCTTCTCCAAAACCTGCGAAGACTGTGGAAGTTACAAAGTTCGTCCCAAGCTTAGGAGTCCTTTGAGGCAGGCTGCTGTGAAGTTGAACTGAAAGACGTGCACTTATTGATTCCTCCGGCATGAGCAAGAGGAAGCAAACTAATTAGCGTTTTTTAGCGTGGGCACTAATGGAACAGGGAGTATGGCCTCGGGGTGCAGAAACACACCCAGCACTCAAAGAGGCAATTCATAGGATGGAAATATCAACCCGTAAACAGACACACAACAAAGACACAACGGATAATTGGGTTTCAACCACCTAGATTAAACAAAGCTGTGTAGGACAGAGCGGCAGAAAGCGGCCAACGTGCAAACAGACATGCACACAATTACACTGATATAAATATTTGGAAAACCACCAATAAACCTGAGCACATGCTCACACGCCTACGTGGAAACCCGGTCAGGCGGAGCTGCTAACACGCAGGACTTCATTCTCGCACATCCCTCCCACTTAAACGCCAGTATCTCAGCACACATTGGAGAGCCGCAGTTAATAATGCCACTAATGCAGCGCTAAAATCAATACGTCTGCGCACCCAGCCACAGTGAGAGGCATTAACGCGGCAGCAGAGCAGGAGGAAAATACATCACTTAAACACTATAATTCTCTTAGAGGTCTTTAAAGTGAAACAGGCCACCGCATACATTAAATCTTTATTCTGGCTTCCTTTCTTCAGTTTAAGTAACAGAATAGCATCATCAGTCTCTCCTAAAGACCAAGCTTTCTGATCAGCGAGTACACTGAGCCTTAATGGGAAAATTCACACTTTCATAAAGAGTTTATTAAGAAAAATGTAAATTTTTCCAATACATTTTCATCTTTACACATCCATGTAATGAATCACTTTAAATCATGTTTTATTCAAGTTTTTTTTTTCTTTACATATTTTAAGTGTTTAATATTAGATTTTATTCAAGTTACTTATGATATTCTTATGTGTTTTATATTGTATTTTGCTCAGGTTGATTGTAACTTATTTTATGTATTTATCAGGTACGCTCTTCCTTTTTGTTTTTAAAGTGCTTATAAATAAAGTTGGCTTGGCGTGTTGCTGTTTATTGCTAAATCTTCTTGGGCTAATTTACCTTCTTGAAATTCAAACCTTCTGTCAGACCCTTTCAATAATTTCCATAAATGCGTTCCAATCTGGCTCGTTTGTCAGATTAAAAGTTGCTTTTGAAAATCACAACTTTTAAGCATACTTTTCATTAAATCAAATTTTCTGTGTTAAATTTTTATTTTTATAAGTCTGATGCAATATTCTAATCTTAAACGTGTTTTCATTAGCAGCAATCAGAAAATTATCACAACAGAAATAAAGCCTTGAAAGCATCAGACTTTGTGTGATTAATCATTAGAATATTTTTCATTAAGTGAACTGAGTTACTTAAATTAACTTTTCAATAATATTCAAATTTGTTATTTGGGTCTGTAGTACTTATGACAAGGCCCAGTTTAAAAGTACTGTTGAATGTTTTTTTTAAGCTACTCATTTTTGGAATACACTTAATAACATAATTAGTCTAAAGAAACTTCCTTTTCCTAATTTATTTAAAGCATCTTCTTAAGACTGCTCTGAAAGAGTTCTATTTTACTGTTAATTAATTGTCTTTAATTTTATTCGTAGCATTTTGAACATCCAACATGTACAATGGCTTGCAAAAGTATTCATACCCCTTGAACTTTTTCACATATTGGTCAGATTCCAACCACAAACATAAACATATTTTATTGGAATCTTATGTGAAAGACCAATACAAAGTGGTAAAGAAAATGGTAAATGATTTTATTTTATTTTTACATATAAAAAACTGAATAGTGGGGTGTGCAAAAGTATTGATATAAAAATATAATGATTGAATACTTTTTCCACAATACATCCGTAGCCAGCCTGTTCCTTTTTCACAATACCAGTTTTTTATTTGTAAAAAAGACACCTTTGTGTTGGCCTTTCACATAAACTTCCAATGAAATATAATGTAATGTGACAATTTGGGAAAATGTTCAAGGGGAGTTCTTTTGTGAGCCTTTTTTCTTTTTTGCATTAACTTCTGTAGTCTTATTTCAGTGTTTTCCTTTTTGAAGCTTTTCTGTTGGAACAAGAAAAGATTTTCTTATTTCTTTTTCTTCTTATTGTAACACACAAATCCGAAACAGCTATAAATCTGAAACGAAATTCACCAAAAAGCCATGCACCTCCTTTGTGATAAAATGGTTCACATGTTATGTTTTTTAATGCTTTTTGCTTTATTTATTTCATTTTATTTTTAATTTTTATCCACAGCGACATGTGCTGCTGCCTTTCTTGGCCAAGTCACCATTGTGACAGAGGCTTCTTTAAATCTGGTTAAATAAAAAAAATGCATTTTACATTTTCTTTAAATGCATTTAGCAATATGGACATAGTCCATAGATAGTGACCTGTCCAGGGCTACCCTTGCCTTTCCACTATCCACAGCAGATAGGCAACCCGCAGCCAGCCTTCTGTCAATCTATGAGGCTTAAGCAGCGATAGAAATTTTATTGAAGGGTGCAATCAATACATAAATCAACTAATTTTATCAAGTAAAACATTTTTGGAATGTCAGCACAACAATCAATCCAACAAATGCAATTGAAACAAGTACTGCATCTGGTCGTAGACATTTTAGGCCGCAGAGTAAAGGCTACAGGTCCTAAAGATCAATGAAAGAGTCCAAATGTGTCAATAAGCGTGGGCTCACCTCTCTGCTGAGCTGTCAGGCTCTATGAATCGAATGAGGGGCGGTGCAGAGAGTGTTTCCGTTGCAAATATTCCTCCCTGCAGCTGCACTCCAAAGCCGTTGAGGGGATCGCCCGTTAAGACGACCTCACTTGTCTCCACGTGGACCACCTGACCACCGGGACCTACAGAACTTGAAGCTAGGGACACTGAACAAACACGCGCACACACGTTAGATTTACTGTCTGCAATATCCGGTCATTTAACGGAGAGGTGGAACCCACAGGAACTTTTGTGCTCTTTCTTCCTCTGCCGTCGTTTGAGCAGCGAGTTACGGGGACTCATGGGAACTGCCGGCCTCGGCAACGTGTTTGAGCTCTGGCTACTGGGGCCTGACGTGGTTGTAGAGCTGGTAGAGAAACTGGCACATACAAGAGCTGCAAGAAATAGAAAGAATATGTTTCCTTTTTTCTGCCGTGCATAAACACGTAAGAAAGAAAAAAACACTACTGTAGGTAGAACAGGAAAAGACAAAAACAAGTAGAGAAATGCCTAATATCGTGTTAGATATCGTTGAAAGATATTAACCGGCTTACATCCTTAGAGGACTGAGTTCTTACACTTGCAGTAGTCTAGGCTGTTGATCGTGTTGTTGTTGGATGCGGTCCACGACTTGTTGAGGGTGGAACTGGTGTTGCAGAGGGTTGAGTTTTGAGGGTGACAGTAGTTTATACAGGGATCCCAGGTGTGGGGATGGTCTGATTTCTGGACCTTCACTGAAACAAGCAAGTCAATTTGTTATTGAAGGAGATATAAGGGCAAAAATGCTTGAGGCTATCTTTGAAAACCATCAGGTGTCAGATTAGAACAATGAAGTGATGGTCAAACGTGAGAAGAACCAAAACCAAAGATGACATTTTTGACTTGGAAAGATGTCCATTGTGCTCTTTTATAACCTAAACCAGGAACATATATTCAAATGAAGTTTATTTCTTTCTCTAATCAGTTGAGGCCAATAAAACACTTTGGAATGGCCGCACTCCTGGTTGGGATGACACACGTGGTCCAGGTACTTTAGGTTGGCAACTTCAAGTTTAGGATAGGCTTGAGCTTCTGTCATGTTTCACTATCCTCCATCCATCCTCCAGCAGCAAAACAATCAAGCTGATTCCATATACCTTTTTACCTGCCTTTATATACTGGGTTCCCACAGCCTCTGGTTGCCAGATCTTTGAAAGCCACAGATGTCCAGCAATATTTGCCCGCCTTGCCTGATTCCCGAACAAGTTCTTGTCTTCCTGGAGTTCCTTGTCTCACCTTGCCCTCATTTGGACCCCTCTGTTTTCTGGACACCACCTAGACTGTTCTCATGACCACAAATCTTGTCAAGCCCTTGGGATCTGTCCGTCATCGTACCCCGGTTGCCGCCCAGAGCCATCACAGAACGCCTGCTCAGATTTACCAGAGATGCCTGCAACAAGGCTTTGTTTATTCATTTTTTTTTTTAAAAAAGCGCAATACTGTTTCTGGTTTGCATATCAGGTTCTCTGTCAGTCTGAACATTGCAGCTGTTGTTAGTTGCTGGATTGCTCCTGAACAACCTAACTAATTCCCTACCATCTGGCAGTCTGTGTTAGATGGGGAAAACATGGATGTACAGTGCCTTGTAAAAGTATTCACATCCCTTGGCTTTTTACCACTTTTGGTATATTCCAACATTTGGGTGACTGTGGCTCGATTGGTTGTCTCACAATTGGAAGGTTGTGAATTTAGCCTCCGCCGTCACATGTCAATGTGCCCGTGGGCAAAGAACTTAACCCCAAGTTTCCTACCAATCTACATATTGGTGTATGAATGTGTGTGCATTAGTGACTGCAATTGAGTGAATGCGGCTTTAGTGTAGAGTGCTTTGAGTGGTCAGTATGACAAGAAAAGCACTATAAATGTTCAGTCCTTTTAATTTAAATGTTTTTTAATCTCATTTTGTGTGATGGATCTGTACAAATAAATATTTTTTAGTGAAGTGAAATGAGTAAATGAGTAAAACATATTTAACAAAAATATTCAAAAATATAAAAATCGGAAAATTGGCATGTGTATCTACCGCTTTGCAATGAAGGACTTAAAACCTGTTAATGCCACCAGTGTCATTCAAAAGACCCATAATTAGTGAAATGAAGTGTCACGTGATCTATCAGTACAAACACGCCTTTTCTAAAAAGCCCCAGAGGTGTAGCACCCCTAAGCAAGATGTATCACACCATGAAGACCAAGGAGCTCTTCAAACAAGTCAGGGACAAAGTTGTTGAGAAGTACAAGTCAGGGTGGAGTTATAAAAAAGTATCCAAATGTTTGATGTTCTTTTAGAGCACCATCAAATCCAGCATCTTCAAAAGGAAAGCACATGGTACCACAGCAAACCTACCAATAGAAGCCCGTCCACCAGAACTCGCAGACCGGGCCAGGAGGGCATTAATCAGAGGCAGCACGGAGACCAAAGGTAACCCCTAAGGAGCTGCTTGGGTTCAAAATAGAGTCTGGAGGATTGTCCATAAGGCCACAATAGGCCACACACTACATAGAGCTGTTTTTTTTTTTTTTTTAGAAAGAGTGGCCAGAAAAAAAGCCATTAGTGTTAAAAATAAGAAGGCACCGTTGAGTTTGCCATAGGGCACGCAGGTGACTCCCCAAATGTACGGAGGACGGTACTCTGATCAGATGAGACTAAAATTGAACTTTTCAGCCACCGAGGAAAAAGCTGTGTTTGGTGCAAACCCAACACATCCCATCACCCCAAAAAAACACCATCCCCACATTCAAACATGGCGATGGCAGCATCATGCTGGGTTGATATTTTTCAGCAGCAGTGACTGTGAAACTGGTCCGAGTCGAGGGAAACATGGATGGTTCACCTTCCAGCAGAACCAGGACCCAGAGTATACTGCCAAAACAACACTCCAGTGGTTTAGGGAGGAACATTTAAATGTGCTGGAATGACCTTGTGAAAGTACAGACCTCAATACCGATGAGAATCTGTGGTGGAACTCCAAGAGCACTGTTCACAAACAAAAACCATCCAACATGAAGGAGCTATGTAACCTTGAGGAATGGTTAAGGTTTGACAAGCACACAGAGACCTACCCAAAGCCACTTGCATGCTGAAGTTTTTGCCTGTGCAAGTTCTCAGTTATCCGGGTCATGGCAACAGCAAATAGGCTTAACTCGGAAGCAACCGTGATTTCACTCAGTTCTTCCTGAAGACGTTTCCACGCCGATCCAGGAGACTTTGTCAGTTCTGGAGGCTCGCACTGAGCAACCTGCAGTTGGAGCGCTGCTGTTTTTAAGGACATGGAGGCCCATCCTCTTAGGCACATTATAAGTAAGTAATCAATGAGCCACCCGCCACTGTTCTGGACGTTAGAAGCTATTGCTTGGTGTGAGTGGAGGACTTGGTCACCTGAATCATGATGAGATGCTGATGTAATCTCTTTTGAACGTGTTGGAGGCTCAATCTTCATCCTCTTTTTAGTGATGGCTTTTCTCTTTTGACCAAGATGGCTTCTTTCACCCCTCTTTCAAACCATCTTCTCTCCCTGTCCAAAATCTGGACATCATTGCCATCAAAAGAGGGTCCTTTGTTCTTGAAGTGCAGGTGGACTGCTGAATCTTGCCCCATGTTTGCTGATGCTGAAGTCTTCTATAATTTTTTTTCCCTTTGCTGTTTGCTGCACAATATCAATAATAAAATGTCTTCGTAGTTGTGGGCATGCACTGCAAATGAAATGCTACAAACTCTCAAACAATCAATTTTAGTTCCAGGTTGTGAGGCAACAACACATTAAAAATAGTTTAAATGAGCTCAGCCAGACATTTATTGGAGGAAAAACCTTTTTTTCTGCGGCGTCTCGTGCTGAGATCATCAGCCTAAAATCAGGGCTGCAGTGTGGCAGCCTCACCAACCCTCTGTGTAATTCTTTCACCCGAAACTCTTCCCTACACTTTGAAGTTGATCCAAACCTGCAGCATGCCTCTGCAATCATACGGTCACGGGAGTCGGCTTATTCAAATGACCGCGGCTTTGGAAAGACTTGGGACTGAATATGTGTTTGGGAACCCTGGGGTTAGTGCTCCCATAACTGTGGAAACACACTCACATCCAACCCTCCTTGAGCAAGTCATTAGGTCCAGTAAGACACGACGGAGAGACGTCTGCACTGACAGGAAACGATCGCGGCACGGCAAAGATCGCAGATCAAGGCAGACAGGACACGCAGAAAAAAAGTCACTTTGTGTAGAGTCACATGTGATTTCTGCATGAGCGCGTACACCGAGCAGATACCTAAAAGGTGAGGAGAATCATGTGCACACAGACTGACTGCTATGCTGCAGTGACACACAGCGAAACCGCAGAGAAAACGCATACACAGCTTAAATCTTTTAATCAGAGCGTCTATTAATAAAGCAGCGGCGGGCCGGCTGCTGGGTCTGCTGGAAGGCTATGAGTTTCCTAATGAGCTGTGTTCATTTCTCATGCACACACGGCAGTCACACAACTGTGATTACCAGCAAAAAAAAAAAAAAAAAAAAATCAATGAATAAATTTAGCCTCTTAGAGGCAGATGAATAATATGTTAGGATGCCATGGATGGCGAGTTTTTGAATGTGTTGATTGTTGACATGTTTAAGGGTTTCCCTCTAAAAGCAGCTTTCTGCCACTTCAAAATAAGCACACGAGAGTGGTGGGAGAACGAGCGACGATGAGCTAGGAGAGAAAGGAAATGAATCCAAGGGAGAACTGAAGAGAATTTCTATGAGCTCTACAGAGAAAGCCGAGAGAGACTGACAGAAGGAAAAATGATTTCTGAAAGCTGTAATATAACTCTAACGACTTTAAGCAAGTATCGTCCTCACTTTACGTTGCTCCGTCACTCAGGAGCATTTTTCAGTGGGCCACCGCTTTCCTCACACTGAGCTCACAGACAAAAATAAATAAATCAACGAAAGCAGATGCAACATCCTTCAGTCCAAGTTTAAAGTAAATTATGAGTATTTCAGCCTTTTCAAATAGATTTCTGTCTTGACTTCTCTCCTGTGTCTAACCATGACAACGGAAATGCAGCACAGACTAGTCCACCATGTGACACAATAAAGAAAATGTGTCAATTTATTCCATGATTTGGAGTAAATCTGCATAAAATCAGGGAAACACGAAGGCAATAGTATTGCCCAGTATGGCAATGACAATATAAATACAATTAACCCACATTTTAGTGACTCTACTCTGTCTTTTTCTTCATCACACCTCCCCACATCTGCATTTTGTGAGCCTTAGTAATGTTGCCCCTAAAAATAGGCTTCAAGTGGGAGCATCGAGGGGAGGGAATATCCATCCAACAAGTCAAAAATACTGCACAGTGGCGCAGTGGGTAGCACTGTTGCCTTGCAGCAAGAAGGTCCTGGGTTGAAATCCAACCCTGGGTCTTTCTGCATGGAGTTTGCATGTTCTCCCCTGTGCATGCGTGGGTTCCCTCCAGGTACTCCGGCTTCCTCACACAGTCCAAAAACATGACTGTTAGGTTAATTGAACTCTCTAAATTGTCCTTAGGTGTGAATGTGTGCGTGAATGGTTGTTTGTCCTGTCTGTCTCTATGTTGCCCTGCGACAGACTGGCGACCTGTCCAGGGTGTACCCCGCCTCTCGTCCAGTGAACGCTGGAGATAGGCACCAGCACCCTTTGCGACCCCATGAGGGATTAAGTGGGTCAGAAAATGGATGGAAGTCAAAAATATCACTGGCGGGCAAAGATTTACATGCATGGTTACTAAATTATGATATTCCTCCAATTATTGTGTCCAAAGTGGTCTGTTGCAGTTAAGATAATATTGCAAATTTATTTAATGTTATACAAGAGAGATAACAAAAATGTAATTTGCGTTAACCTCGGGTGTATAACCTGACATGAACTTTTTCCTGTAAACCCAAAACTGCAAATACTGAAACAGGGGACGTTCAATCGTTTTGGAACAAATGCCACTTCATTTGTTCCAAAAACTCCCTAACCTTCCGTTAGGGAGTTTCTGAGGTTAGGGAGTTCGTCTTGCAATTGGCGGGTTCGATCCCCTGCTCTGACTGTCTCTGTCGTTGTGTCGTTGGCCAAGACACTTCACCCGCATTGCCTGCTGGCGGTGGTCAGAGGGCCCGGTGGCGCCGGTGCATGGCAGCCTCGCCTCTGTCAGTCTGCCCCAGGGCAGCTGTAGTTACTAGCATAGCTCACCACCGTCAGGGTGTGAATGTGTGTGTGAATGGGTGAATGACTAAGACTGTAGTGTAAAACGCTTTGGAGGTCGTCAAGACTAGTTAAAGCGCTATACAAGTACAGGCCAAATGAAGAAAAAAAAGCTTCTTCAAATAATGAGACATAAAGGAGCATTAAAAAACATAACTGACCAGGGTAACACTTCAATCTGCTGCTTTTTAGATGTACAGATTTTATTGCAAAATGCTCATTTTATTCTCCTTTTTAATTTTGTACTTGGAAACAACAATATAATTTCAGTCCAATTTGTAATCAAATCTACTTTTCTATAGAAATTCAAGGCTGTACCGCAAGCTCAAATTCTGCTTCTTTGGGAAAGGAATTGTTAGATAGACAAGAAGAGGCGACTCAGGGGGAAACCAACACCCGACTAAATGCTACTTCCCAGCTGTATCCATACCATTGGCGTAGTTATGTTAATCAGACCGTGGTAAACCATTTCATCATCAACGAATCTCGTCCTGTTAAACCCACCTGTGTCGTGCTGCTTCCCGGCTAGCCTTGTTTGATGTGACGGGAGGATTTCTAACTTGACCAGTTCAGTTGTGCTTGCTAATAACTGCGTTGCCTCCAAGACTGTGCAGTGTTCTGTCGATGTCCCGTCTATGGACAGGAGGTGATCTCCAGGATGCAAGGCTCCACATCTGGTTAATCCACGAGAAAGATCAAAGGCAGAACAGCAGCACAACATTAGGAAAAGAGACAGCCACAAATTTGCAACCCTAGTGCTGTTATAAATATAAGCCGAGCATAGACATCCGTAGCCAGCCTGTTCTGTTGATTGAGTGTATTTTGCTGCTCCTTTCCACGCTGAGTTCAAGCTCCTGATTAATATTTAAAAAAGCAGACTGAGGCTCTGCTTGGGGCGATATCCTGTCTTCTGCCTTGTGTGTTAGTTATAGGGCACGATGCACACTGCGTCGTGAGTAAAGATTTCCTGAACAGACAGGATGTGAAATACATAAGAGTAAACACAATATATCAGTGATCCTGCAGTTTAAGGATGGCTCCATAGGTGTGGGTGGGATATTGATTCCTCTGTTTTTGCCGAGAGCTGACTGTATCTGTAAGACATTTACACTATTTCAGACCACGTAGTGTTGTGGTAATATTTTTTTTAATACATACGGTTGCTGGAAAAACGTATTTATGCTCCACTCTTTCAACATTTCACCACGTTACTGCCACAAACCTAAATATATTTTCCTTGCAAGTCTTCTGGGTGATTCTTCTCCACAGCTATGCCCATCCAGACGCTGATATTTTTGCCACTTCTTCTTTTCAAAACAGCGGAAGGTCAGTCATTTTAGATGGAGAAGACGTAGGAACATCAATTTTTAAGTCTTTCCACAAATTCTTAGTCATGTTTGGACTTTGACAGTGCCATTGGAACAAATAATATGATTTGATGTAAACTATTTTGTTGCAGCTCTGGCTGTATGTTGACGGCCACTGTCCTGCTGGACGGTGAATCTCCACCTAAAGTCTTCTGCTGCCTCTACAGCAGGGCTGTCCAAACTTAAACTGTAAATGGGCCAAAAATGTCAAGTCAGAGGAACTCGAGGGCCAAATAATAATAATTAAAAAAAAAAATTAAACCAGAAAAATTTTGTACTTTTTTTACCTGCTTTACAAAATATGATCATTTTAAATAATTAGTCAGATTTTTCGAAGGAAATTAATGTGAAAATCATTGTCAATCCAAAATAAAAATAAAAAGTTTTGCTCATTTGTCATATTAAAAGATGGTCTTCCAGTTTGCAAAACATTTTGAATAATTTAATTTGACTCTTTAACAATAATAAACTGAATGTTTTTTTTTTTTCTAGCAATATCAGAACCGTGTTTGGGTCAGTTGTTCTTTGAAAACACTCCCTGTAATTAGCCAGTTTTCATAATTGAATTCAACGCAGATTTTAATGCACCAAAGTTTGCATTTGAGTAATTAAATATCATTGGATAGATGTTACTATGAAGTTAAAGAGAATGTCAAAAGTGTGTTTATTAAAAGATGAATACTTTGTGTTGTACGTAACCTTTTTTTAATTGTAGGATTTTAACTTTCCTGTAATAATTTTGCCCTAATTTAAAACTAAAATCTTCCATCTGCATCAGCCACCTGGACCTAATCTTTCTTTAAATCCAGTTGGAGGGCAAAATCAGTACAGGGGCCACTAATGGGCCCCGGGCTGCGCTTTGGGCATGCCTGCTCTAACAGGTTTTTATCCAGGGTTATTTAATTCAGCACACCTGAATCAAATAATTAGGTCATTGGCAGGACTGTAAAATGTGTCTGCTGAGAAGGTAATTGAGCCATTTGATTCAGGTGTGTTAGACTTGAGTTAAATCTAATGATAACAGGACACCAGCCATCGAGGGCCAGAGTTTAAAACCCCAAGTGGCAAGTTTGCAGTTGAGCCAACATTTCATTTAGTTATTTTTTTATTATGTATAATGGATTAACGACAGCTATGTGAGATCTCCATAGTTTGGGCTATTGATATAATAAAAGTGTCAATAATTTTATAAGCTCAACTGAGCCAAAACATCATTTGCCTTGTAACCTGATTCTACTTTAAATCTGTACACAGCGTTATCCATGGTGCGTTGGTTGGTCACACTTTTTTAGATTTTCATGTGCAGAAATAATTGAGAACAGTTTTTCCTCCACTTCACATTTACATACTATTTTGTTTATTGAAAGAAAACCTTATGGAACGCATTGAGGTTTGTGGGTGTAGTGAAAATGAAATGTGAAAAAGTTTAAAGGGCTGAAGCCATCATAATGTTTTGAAGGTTGAGCTGAATTTACAAACACACGTTTTGGGTGAAGTGATGTGTGCATACCTGTCCACCACGCTGCCAGGCTTAACCCGGTCAATGACAATGACCTGCTTGTTGCGATGATTGGCCGACGTCAGCGTGATGCCCAGCGTTGCTCCTGGTGACTTTACAATTTCCACCAATAGGGGACCAGAGGCATTCGCCAATGTGTCTGAAGCAGAAAATTAAATCTTTAATCATTGTTGTTATTAACATATAGTCATTTTTTTTAGTTCACAATCAGTTTACCTAATAATCCTCTGAAGTGTCTGATTTTGCTACATTCACACATACACAAAACTCCTAAGACTAATTGAAAAGAAGGTAGCTTTATCTCTGCCATGGTGGCAGCTTCAGCACAAATCTGAGCCATGGTGGCTCAACAATAGGGGAAGCTTGGGTGCTACCCCCATCAAGATTGCAGGGGATATGGTTTAGACACAGTAAACATAAATTACAAAATGAAAAGTAATCATCACATCTTTTCTTTCATTAAATGTGTCTGACTTTTGATTTTTCAGCCTTCCCATTCCATTTTTGGTTTATTTGAGGTTATATTTTCATGCAAGTCTAAATTAATATTTTTGATGGTGAGGGATACTGCCTGCTTTTAAACCTTTCCATGTGACTTCCCGCTGATCTCTAATTGGTTGCTTAAAGATTCTCTCCAGGGTGCTGCGCTCTGTGCCAGTGGCCAATCAGCACTAGTGTTGTTTTTCATCCAATCAGATTTATTCTTGATGCACTGGAGCAAATGTCACTCAGACTTACAGATGCAAATTGGAAGAGTAGGGCTACAACCACGGCCAGCATGGTGCAGCGAAATCAAACTCAGTCATTTATTTACAAAATAATAATTTATCAAGACTTTTGCTGGACGAAAAAAGGTGGATAAAGGAATTTAGACAGGGCTGACCAGACTTAAAATAAACCTGTCCATGGTCACTTGCCTGCTGCTGAATTTCTAAGTAGCTTTTTTGTTGTGTTGTAATTTAGTTCAATTTAGTTTCCTATGAAGGTTATTCATATACACACTGAAAAGATCAAGTGTCAATATTCCGCCTTGTCAGACCATAGGCATGCTGGAGGACATCAGGGTCTATTTCTCTCACTCTGCTGAGTTCTCCTACTGTTCTACAATTTGCATTGTTTGTTGTTATTTCAACTTGTAACTTTTTTCTGGCTTCTCTAAGCCCCAGTGGGTCGAGGCAGATGAACGTTCACACTGAGCCTGGTTCTGGTTCCGCTGGAGGTTTTCCTCCCTGTTAAAAGGGAGTTTTCCTCTCCACTGTCGCTTCATGCATGCTCAGTATGAGGGATTGCTGCAAAGCCATCAACAATGCAGACGACTGTCCACTGTGGCTCTACGCTCTTTCAGGAGGAGTGAATGCTGCTTGGAGAGACTTGATGCAACCTGCTGGGTTTCCTTAGAGAGGAAACTTTCTGACTAATCTGGAGGATCTGATTGGATTTGACTTTGGAAAGTGCCTTGAGATGACATGTGTTGTGAATTGGTGCTATATAAATAAAATTGAATTGAATTGAGGTCTTGGCAATAGTTTTTGTGTGAAGTCTCACCCATTATTGTGACATCATACTCTATCTGGAACAGGGCTTCCTGGCCGCACTGAGCCAACACACTGAGGGCGTCATTGTGGCTGGCGTTGTGTAAAGGAACACCATCCACACTTTGGAGGCGATCACCGGGACGTAGTGTGCCTTCTCTGAGCACGAAAACATCACCAAAAAAAACAACAATTTAAACTATGTAAATACAGAGTGGCAAAATGTCAGATGTTATCTAAGGTTTCTGTTAAGTTTTTGACACTTTACATTCAATTAATAATTAATCAATCATTACAGCTACATGACAGCCTTTCTTGAAAAATCTATTGTATCTTATTTTCACCTGTTTTTGTGATATCTGACCTTTGAAGTATTTTATTTAAAAAAAAAAGTAATCCCACTTAAGCCTTTTCACTTTTTGTCTCAGAACCACAACTGTCCATGTATTTTCCTAGAATGCAATCGTAAGAATTCGTAGTATAGACAAACAAGTAGTCTCAATCAGAGTCACACTAATCTGTCAAAATGGCAGGCGAAGGATTTAGAAAATGACTATTAAAACCACAAAGTGATGTAACCTAAGGTCTATTAAAAGAGAGGGAGTTGAGCCAAAAAGTGGAATCATATCATTATTTTCTGTGGCTTTGGTCTGGTCTCTTTACACAAACAGTACTACTCAGTTTTGTGAGGTTTCACCACCAGTGTGACCGTTTTATGATACAGTGATAAAGAAATCAAACAAAGCGTTATTGAGGGAACATCAGTTGTAAGTCATAGTTTGGATTCAATGTGGGTGCGAGGATGAATATTTCTTTTGAGGGTTGCATTTATAAATTACTGGCTAAAGCCCACATTCTAAGAACTGCTGTGACATTTAGCCTACTTTCAGACCTGTAGGCTCGGTCTGTTTCTGATGATGCTGTGAAAATGGTATCTTTGTGACTCAGTCTAAAATCCCTGTGGCTCTCTGGCTCTCATAGAGTTGGTGCTTTAATTCCCACTGGGTAATGCTAAATATGTAGGTACTTCTGGGACCGTATTGTGCTGTGGATTAACTTTTCTCCTTTTGGCATATAAATGGCATATAAAGCAGCATGAATATCTTATTTCTTTCCCCAGGAGTGACCTACATTCTGAGGATGATTTTCTTTGGAAAGATGTTAGATGAGCTTCTGGGCAAAATAACGCAATAGAAAGAACTTAAATCTTTAATCTTTGTCCCGGTATCTCAATGCAGAACCTGTGGATGGACTGGAGTTTTCGAATTATAAAGGGGCTTTGTGCGAAAGGTTAACACATCTATCGTTGGTAACAAGTCATGCATAATTAAAAGTAATTGCTACTAGATCTTCAATATGATTGAATTAGAAGAAAGATAATTTCACCAGTCCTTAATATGTTCTGAAAGGAGCATGAAATGATCTCCCCAGTTGGAACATGATACAGTAATTACTTTCGTCTGACCCGTCAGCGTCTGCCCTAAATTACTGCTGCGTGCTCCTTGTAGGTGTCTATTCTTCAAGTAGGTGCCAGTGGAGTAAAAAATATGCAGGATATTTAAATTCTAGCATCAAATAGCTTATGCTGCTGAGTGATCAGAACAAAAGTGTCACGCTTCTTTTCTCCAATCCTGTGCTATCGTGGCTTGACTAAGAAAAGCTGATTTAAGCGTGCTGACATGGAAAGCACTTCAGAACTGTGGGTAATGCTACAATGGACGGGGGACTAATTAATAAAATTAAAATTTAAATAATGTGGTACTTTACCACAGGCCTCTAGAACAGCTTAAGTGCTCTGTGTTTGATTATTATTTTAATTTTGAGGAACTGACTGAGAAGTAGATTCATGTTGCAAAAAGCAAGATTATGATGCAACGCACACTCCGGCCCTCGCTCGCCACTCGTCTTGAATTGCTCTCAACCTCAACATGCCTCCCCGCATGTTCTGTGCAACATTGAGGGGGCTTTCTTTTGAAAGAAGAAATGAATAAAAAGAAGCAGGAACACCAGAGATATTAAAATACCGAAGTTATGTTTAATACATCATTTGGTTTCAGGACGATTGTTTGCAAATTTCAACAAATCCATGCACAGGATATGCATGAGTTTGAATCATCGCTGGATTACAGCAGCCGAACAGCTACAAAACTGACATTTGTAGGAAAATGTCATGGAGTATTACTTAAACATGAAGGCTGAGGCAGATGCATGATGACAGCATTAAAGGAATAGAGGTGAATCATGCCGCCACAGCTATGAGCAACAAACAGTTGTCGACATACCGATGATGGTCACAGGAAAGGACAATGTTTGTTTGAAGGCTTTTGTTTGTCTCAGGGCACAGACAATTCTCTGTGACTTTAAACAAGAACTCATTGCGCTTTGGCTTTACAGATTTAAAGATTTATGAGGGATAACTTTTCTTAGTTTTACTTCTATAAAACAAAACATTAGAAATGATCCTACGGTTCCTCTGGCTGCAGCTGTAAATGTTTCCTCTTTAGTCCACATCACGGTTGCCTACATTTTCACAAACACTTAACAAGATGTTTTTCACAAAGCACATTTTTAAAAATAAAATTGACACTTAAAGCTGGACACAAGCTGGACATTTGTTTAATGACTGAACCATCCCAGCTTAGCTTCAGCGTCATTGGTAAGGGCAATTATAGAACTAACACCTTGTTTCCTTTTTAATTTACATTGCTTATGGTCTTTTTTTACAATACGTTTCTACTCCTAAAGGTCTTTGCCAATAATTAAACCTTTGGTTTGGTCTTATCTTTACAAACAAAAGTGGAAAGTTGTTGTGGCATAAAAGCAATTAAATCACACTATGCTTGACATGCAACACCTCATAAATGTTAAGAGGCTTATTATGTCAAGCTCTAAACACAGAACACAACACCTTATCCACCTTATCCACACCTTATCCACATTGTGGCACCTTAACTGGTGCCACAATGGAGCATCATAAAAAAACATCAGTTATTATGTACAATTCTCAGCACAGAAACACATAAATTACATAATTCCCATCAATATTGCATTTACATTAAACATATGTGTGTTGGTTTACTAAGTTTTATCTTAGCGCTTATTCATGTATACATGAGTTTGTATATGTGTGGAAATGTGCTTTAATATAGGAAGGCATATGTGGAGTTTAGCTCCTAAATGTTGAGCTGTACCTGTCTGCAGGACCTCCTGGCCTGACATAGGTCACAACTAAGGGGCGGGACTTGTGCCAGTCTTCATGTGTACCACCTTAAAGAGGAGCAGGAAAAAAAATATTTATATAAATTCACAGACTCACATGAAAGTAGGTTTTCATATTTTGGCATACACACACACACACATATATATATATATATATATATATATATATATATATATATATATATATATATATATATATATATATATATATATATATATATATATATACACACACAACAAACTACCAGTATTTCAGTAAGTTTTGAACTGTGTAAAGTCCCTGTTTTTAGACACTTCTTTAAAAAGGTACATAAAAAAAAAAATTGTGAAAAAATATTTTCTGTCAATCATTTCAGAATATGAAGCTCATATCTTATACAAATTAAATACACATAGAATGGAATATTTCAAACCGTAATTTCATGTAATCTTTATGAGTATTGCTTACTGATGAGACCCAAAAACATTTTCATGATATTCTACAATTATTTTTAGATGTACTTGTATTACATAGTAAAGCAGTTACATAGAAAATCTAATGTCTGTGACTGGATCTAATACTTTGAAATTGTTCTTTATTTGCTGTCTAAAAGATCAAATACATGGACAAAATCTTAGATGGCGTGTGTGTGTAAATAAAGAAAATGTAAACAGATGGAAAATGCTTCAAAATAATGTTTTCCAATAGGATCTTAGAAAGAAACATAAAAAATAAAAACATTTTCTGATTGCAACAATTTAAAAACTGCCAACTAGGGATGGGTACCTTTCACATTTGAACCGATTCGGTACCGATACCCAGTACCTATGAATCGGTACCGATACTTTCGGTACTTTTGTGCGTTAATAGTAATTACTACGTACATGGTTGTAGCCCGACTCTTCCATTTGTATCTGTAATAGTAATGTAGTAATACATTTTACTTTATTAAAAATTTCTAAAATTTTCAATTTAGCATTTATTTATAAAAATGATCCTTCTTAAATAATGTATGGATTTTAATACAGTGCCTGAATCCACAGCACATAAAACTATTTTTTTTTTACTAAAACAACTTATCAGTGGCGCAGAGTGAACGAGGTGAATATGGGATTAAAGCTTTGTGTGAATCAAATTCAGATTGTTTTAGTGCAACAGTTTCCGAGAAGAAGAGAAAAAAACCTATATTTAAAACAATATGTTTTCCTTTGTAATTCAGGGATGGATACATTTGCAATGAGAGAACACAGAGCGGCTCTCCTCTCTGCTCTCTTTGCTCTGACTACAGCCGAGTTACACAGCGTTTGTGGGAAAAGGGTTCCCTGCAGCACTCGCTGTTCTCTCAAAACAGTGACCACAGAACCAAAGCTTAGTGTTTCACAGGAAGTCACCAATAACACAGACGAAAGTCACTAGAATTTTTGCTAGTCGCCTTTTGAAACAAAAAAGGCTTCCTGGCCCAAATTGTGTAAACAGTCCTTAACTCTGTTCATTAGTTTACTTTTGTACGGACAAGTGTTACGAAGAACAAACATTGAAGAATTAGCATTTCTAGCCTGAACTAAGTTACTGTCCCAGTTTAACTTTTGATTCCATTAAAAACTATAATATACCAAGTTAACAACGCTAATAAAAAAACAGAGAAACAACATAGCACTAATTAAGAACCGCCAATACCAAATTAAATAGTAAAACATACATGCCATCAAACTGAAGTAAAAATACCGACATGCTAAATCATATATTAGTGCAACTACTTTCAGGTTGAATCTAAAATGATGCCAGTCAGGGGTCAGTTTTGTTTCTTCAGAAAAGGAGTTCCTTGTATCAATCCCTCTCACATAGAGGCTGTTTGTTTTACCCATAGTACATTACAGTTCCCCCTGGATGCTCCACTAATCCCTGGACCTGGAACTTTGAGATAAATCAAGCCTTTAATATCAGTTTGAGGTTTGAAAATGTCGAAGTTCATCATCTTTTATTTCTTCATGTCAGTTAAAAGATCTCAGACTTGCCGTCCAATATCTTATTTTGCCCCATCATGCATCACTTTCAGCGGCTAAACTGTTGCAGGTAACGCTTGGGATGGAGATTATACAATTTAAATGAAATAAATTACTGAAATAGTAGACAGTCTCTAATTGCTCTAAAATTATGCAATTTGGCAACCATTTTGACTTCAACCTTTAATTGAGAATCCTTCCACCACATTCAAAGGGAAGAAAAAATATGGAGAAGGTTCATTGTAGCCTTGTGTATCTGGGATTCATATTTCATATCTACATGATTCATATCTCAGGACCACAGCGAGGTGTCAGAGCGACTCTTTGCCACAACATGCACATGCATTACCGCCGGCGAGGCTTCAACCTGCTTCTCCGTCTCTCCATCAAACCTAAAATTCTAGTTGTGAACTAGATCCTACGTTGCTTTCTCTTTACTTGAGGCAGAAACCAATGCCTGACCTGGAGCAAGCAACCCAGCTTTTCTAATTGAGCACCATGACCTCAGATTGAGTGGAGCCGAGGCTCATTACAGCTGCTTCTGTATACATGGCCACACAAGATACCTTAACAGACATTTAAAGATCAGCAAAGCCTCTCAGTACTTCTCCGAGGATAAAGATCTTCCTGCATTGCTCCTACTGAATCCGAGGTTTGGCAGTCGGGACAACTCATTACAACTTAGTTAATGAATGTTGTTAAATTTCCCATTTTTATGACATTTACCTCTCATCACAAAACCAAAGCTGCTTCCTTCTTTGTGCAAACAGATGTCGATTGTCTTCGATATAACCCCTGAGGTGCTGTCTGGCGCTTGGAGAGCGAGGAGAAAAGAGACAAACATGATTAATCCAAGAAAAAATAATCAGTTGATGATGAATGCTTGGCTTGAAGATTTACAAGTTTACGAAAAGTTCAGGAGATCCAGATAAATGTTACCATGACAGTATTTTGGCCTTATAGCTAAATGAAGGGATCTCCCATCATCCATGAGTATCGATGTATTTCACAAATGAAGGCTCTTACTGGGCCAATGCTGTACGAGAGACACAATAATAGGGCCGCATATTTCTATGCAATTGCGTTCACTTTGAATGAATCAGTATGCTATGATTTACATTCATAGGTGACTCTCAGACCAGTGGAGGTAATGCATAACATATGTACAGTGAAGCCCAAAATTATTGGGACCCCTGGCAGATTTCAACGTAAAGTCATTTTCATTAAACAAGTTGTCTTTATACTGTAAGGATTCGGAAACCCTCCATTATTAAGAGAAATGTACAAAAGATATTATCGAGGAAAAAAAAATGTTTGTATGTTTTAGTTAACATTTGAATTTGATTCACGCCCTTCTCAATAATCAACGGGATGGCCTTTATTTTCATAATAGCTGAAAAGCTTCCTGCATGTCTTCCCCGTTATCTTTCACTCTTCTTTTTGTGCGGCTTGAGCTCCATGTTTTTGAGGTCAGACGTTCTCTATGCCACCACCCTAATCTTTAGCTTCAGGGTGTTAATATTTTTTTTTTGTCGTTTAACCAGTTCCACATCATTACGTGTAATGGGTGACTGCCAGGCGGAAACATCCAGGGTTTCCCAAAACCAAGACTTTCTCCTTGAAGTAATGGTTGAGATTCTTATTGTGGTCTTTAACATTTACTCTGATTAGGTTTCCTGCCCCACTGGGCAGAAATATGCACAGAGCATCATTATTCCATATTATAAATTCCTACATTTATTTTTGTCAACTGTATGTGTACGTGAAGAGCCTTTTCACCAAAGCAAATTCCTCCTACATGTAAAACACCAACATGGTTATAAAGCTCTTTCTGATTCTGAGGTTCCCACAGCCATGCTTGAAAGTGGGATGGTGCTCTCTGGGCTGATTTTGTTTCCTTTTTTTTTTTAGCCTTTCTCCAAAAAGTGGCTTTCCTGGTCTCCGTTCTTTGGACTACAGCTGTATGCAGTGTGTGTCGGACTGTCTGCCTTGGGGTGCTGCAACCAGCAAAGCCCACGTTTTTCAGGAAGGCCTTGGCGGTGATCCTAGGATTGTTTTTCACCTCTCACGCCATCACCCTTGCTAATGTCTCTTTTGACTTCCACCCACATCTTTCAAGATCTTCCATGCTGTAGAATAGCTCATGTTTTAATAATACTTTAAGACCTGTGGACATGACCTTGTGGCCCCTTCTCGAGTTATGATCAGCAACAAAGTGAAGCTGCAAGTCCTCAATGAGCACTTCTGCTTTAGCCACAGCTTGCAACAAACCAATCGTTTTTCACCTGTTGACTGGATGGAAACAGCTGTTCCCAAAAGTATGAAGGTTATTAGACTGTTATACAGCAGGGGCAAAAGTGTAGAACCTTTAATTTTCCAACAGACACACAACTTGGAAAGATTCTGCATAATTTAAGATGTGGTCTTTAAGATTAAAATGTAAGTACATTTATTTATTTTTATTTTTTTGCTAAAATCAGACTCTTTGAAGCATCATATTTGACACACATCAATATTCTTTCCAGACGGAAGCAAAATGTCATTCAAGTTAAGAGATGTGCCAGAGGCGTGAATACCTTTGGGTTTAACTGTAACAAGAAGGATGGTAGCTGCGTTCAGGCCTTGGTGTGAGATGTCTTAAATATTTCAGAAGTGTCTCCTGTACACATGCTTTATATAATTAAGTGTTAAAATGCTAAGACAAAGAAGAAATTTGGACTGGATTATTCTAAATGAATAAACCTCACAGGTATTAGTGACCTACAGTACTATATACCCACATGTCTGTTGTAACCCTGCAGACGTGTCGGTGTGATCTGTACCTGTAGGGGGCAGCTCATACTCCACCTCTAGCAGGACTCGCTCGCCAACGTTCTTTAATAAACTAATGATCTCTTCATGCCTGAGTTTGGTCAGATTGATGCCGTTCACAGACTTGATGTAATCCCCGACATTAAGCTGATCACTCCTGTACAAAAACAATTAAAAAAAATGCATCAAACCAACGTAAAACCACGCAAAATATTACTGGAATTAAATGAAATGGTTCCAATTGGCCAGTTTACACTCTTGCTCAAAGGTTTCGAATGGAAATCCATGGTTTGCAAATGTTTGTTAATAGTCTTATGAAATTGTTATGAAGTTGTCTGTAATAAACTGAATTGTTGATCTCAATGGGACCTTCCTGGTTAAATAAAGGTTAAGTAAAATAAAATAAAATTATAATTACAGCCTTTACATGCATTTTTGTAGGATTGCAGAACATATACAATAAACATGGATGTTAGTTATGTCCCTACTTCTTGATTTTAAAATTATCAGAAGGTGTTTGCTGTATAACCATTCCACTCTTTGGACCGACAATTTAAAACGAATGACTAAAAAAACAACAAGGAAACCTAATTAAATAGAAATTCACAACTTTGATGTGCATTTGTAAGGTTTCCACTGTTACTGAGTCAGAGGGCCACTTTGCATTTTTAGTCATTAGGTTAAAAAGGACAGTGTCATGACTGATGGAACGTATTTTCAGGCTCACTGGCTCTGAGTCTGCAGCGTCTCAGTGGGTTTACAGAGCCTCACCTGGCTGCCAGCCCCCCTGGCCGTAGATTTGATACCCGTGGTTTCCCGTCCTTGTCGGTCCCTCCTGAGATGGTTAGTCCAAGTGTGCTACCTTCTTTCTTCACCAGTTCCACCATGGTCACCCCCCGCAGAGCTTCTACCCAAAATGATAAAGGCACGCAGCCACAGAGACACATGTCAGGACAATCCGGCCAAAAGAAAGACAAAGACAGGTGTGCAAAAGCACCAAAGAGACAAGAGAAAATAAGTTATTAGACATTAAGAATTTGTTTTCCCTGCCTTAACAAAAGCCGAGGAGCAGCAAGGATTAAACTAAAAATGTTTACTGATCTGTGACCTTCAGTGGGGATGTATTATTGGTACATTGAATGATTTGAATCCTTAACATACATAAAAAACTGGCCTACTAATATGATAAACTAACACATTGTTTAATGTTTTTTTGGAATAAAATGCATTCTAATTACTGTGCTGTCTAACTAATGACACACAGTGACAGGATCTCTGTGGTAAAGATTAAATAATAGAAAACAACCTTTGCACCGAACTCCACAGATTGATCTTCTGTGAAAACAAGGATAAAAAAATTGTGCAGCGTCCCACTATTCCAAAAGGCAATATTCCCTGCTCACTTAATTAGACGGCTGTGTAAACAAGGACGCCGCAATATTCAGAGGAACTACGCATAACTTGTTTTTCAGACAACTATTATTTCCAAAGGGACGTCTATTCCCGGGTTCAGTCAGGACTTTCTCAGGTGAACAGCTTGATAAGTTGTGCCAGCAAACAGTACCACAGAGAGCCGTGTCGTTCCCCAGAGAGGTCAAGAATATTACATTTCCAAGGCTTTAACGTTAAGAGATTTTTATGCAGTAACCCAAATTTAAGCAAATATTTGACAAAAAAAGGTCAGAACAGAAACATAATTAGTATTTCCTGCTGCATTTCTTTCCCTTTTAACTATAGTTTTCTTATCATCTGGAAACTTAGGTCAAAATTTCACACATTTTTAGTAGTGCTGCTTACATTTTGAATTTCCATATTGGTACCATATTTTTCGGACAATAAGGCACACTTAAAATCCTTACATTTTCTCAGAGATTGATGATGCGCCTTATATATGATTGAAGTTGAGCTTACCGACTGATTTTATGTTGTACCATGCGCTCAAAAATCTGTTAAAATGTTCAGAGCATTACGGTACACTGTGTAACTACCTGATAGGACCTCTGAGCTGTCTACAAGACTGCCTGACTGTAATGTCTAAACTAGAAGTGCATTCATGTAAAGGCCCCCACATACTCAGGCGTACTTCACTGGAGGCAGACTGTGCATACAGGTATGTGTCACACTATAAACTTCTCAGAGGCAGGAAGTCCTTACATCGGACTGTTTTCTATGTAACACTGAGCTCGATGCACTGAGCTGCATCAAGCTGCTGGGAAAGAAAAGGCTCTAGATGCTCTGCTAGCTAATCACACATTTTACCATCCATTCCGCCGCTTCGTCCCACTGGCAGAAAGTGTGGGAATTGTAGGAATTTATTGCAAGAAATGTAGGCAACAGTACGCTCGACTATGAAGGGTAAAACGTCCGCGGAGAGTCAGCGTGGAGTCCACCAGGCTCACAGTATGCGGACAGTACGCTGAGTATGTGGGAGTCTTTATTCAGCCCGTGCCTGGAGTACGCCTTAGCAATAATAAACCTAGTAAATGAATTCAATATAAAAGTTAAACTTATTTTTATTATTATGTTAGAAACAGGGCAGCGTAGTCCAATTACTCTGTCCTTCCGACAGAAACGGATAGAGAGCTGTGGACGTGGAGGGGCGGAGTGATATTACACACTTGGGAAGAATATTTAGTGCACCTTATAATCTGTTGCGCCTTATGGTCCGAAAAATGCAGTAATAATGTCAAAGGATTGCATTAATAGAATGATGATGATAGGATCTATAATCTCACCATACCATACTCCCACAATGTGGGAGGGCGTGCATGTCTGTCAAATATTTGGCCTGTTAGATGGAGTCTTGCTGCTCATCATAAAGACACTTGATGTAGATTTTACCGACTGAATTGCAAGATTTGGTATCGAGATGGTATAAACGGAATAAAAGTCTGTTAATCGCAAATGCTGCTTCACAGTTATGCTGCATTTTTGCTTGTTTTCCTAATACCATGCAGCCTGAAAAATAATCAGTTTTGTGTAATATTGTCAACAGTTCAGCTCCTAAACAAGTGATGGTCATCTATTGCTGATTCTCTCATCTTTCATTTCCTCATGGCCTCATTAAATTTGCCATCAGGTGCATTTTAATTAAACGTCAGATCTGGACTGCAGCCCCAGTCCCCTGCTGAACCTTCTACAACACTGCAAACGTAGCTGTAAAGTTAAACGATCTGGCAACTGTTCCTAATCAGGGACACTGAAGTAGTGTTGTTATATACTAATGGGTAGCTAAAGAGAAACTCGCTCCTAATTCAGCATTAGTCATTGGTCACCTACTCATGTAGCAAATGTGAAGCGGATCCCAGACTGACTCTTAGTTCTCTATAACCTACCAATAACCTGTTCATCAACTCTAATTTGGAATCCAGCGTTTAACAAATGCTTAATGAACACCTCTTGATGACATGAGCATGGAGCTAATTAAGGATTTACTCTCAATTTACTATTACCTAATGATATAAAAAAAATGTGTTGGGCCGCCACTTCAGCTCCTCAAGCAGCAACTTATGATTTATCAGTAATCAGCTTTATTATATTTACATCAGTTCAATGTTTATATTAGTTCATATAGAGCTTTTATGCAGCCACAGATTATGTATGATATTGGAGCATTTTGCAGTGACAGAGGTGCCATGTACCTGGTATACTGTGTCTTCTCAAAGTCATGGTGTGTTCTGGTCCAGAGATATCCTTGGTTTTTCCATATGGCCCCTCGTCTGGTAGGAACAGAGACAGCGTCGTGTTAATCTCCATAATATGACTCTGCAACACTTGTTTTGTTTCTGGCTTCATGTTCTGAATCGGCTCTCCTATTTCTCTCATGATGAAAAGAGGCGTTCATGCGTGCACAGCTAAAACGCTGAGAATGAGGGGTGAGCAGTAAATTAAATCTACTAGTTTTAAAATGCCAGGTTCAGACTAATAATATCCACTCGGATGTACAGTTTGAGCAACTTTCAAAGAAAAGAAAAATACGGCTACAACGCACTCAGGAATCTGCCAGGAATTCATCATCACTGCAGAGATCTGGGTACTTGGGCTTTATGCTGTGTTTTGGTTGACTGTTTCAAATGGGTTACATCAAAACGGATTTATATAGCAGCTTAGAGGAGATTTTATAGCTGTGATTAGCACGTTGCTCATATTCTCATTCTCGATTCAACTCAGTTCTAATAATACAGCAACGGTTCACAACACATGTCATCTCTAGGCCATTTACAAAGTAATTTTACTCAAATCATATAGACAGGTTGGCTAAATAGTTTTCTTTCTAAGGAAATCCAGCAGATTGCATCGAGTCTTGACAAGCAGCGTTCACTCCAGAAAAAAGACGCAGCCACAGCGGACAGTCACTTGCACTGTCGTTAACTTTACAGCAATCCCTCGTGCTTCTCTCTTGTTAGACATTTCTGTTTCTCAGAAGATGCAATCACCCTCTCCGTTTGGAGACCATATGTGTTCTAATTTTTTAAAATTATTCATTCAGGAGAGATTTTATGAAAACTTTTTTGAAGACGGTGAATCCATGAAATTGTGCACACTTGTGAAAAGTCCTAACCTTCTTATTTAATGAGCTCGACTGATGTCTTACCATGCATTGAATTTCATGTTTTTCAGCTATATTACCTTAATATACATGACAAATTAACAAAGATTAATGTCCCAGTAGATTTAAAAAAAACAAAAAAAACAATTGTCTGCCACTGATGAGCTGCAAAATATTTTGGAGTTTAGGATCGTCCTCTGATCTTTTACAACATAAAATGCTGAAACAATTGCTGTGGGATACGGACACTTCCTTAAGCAGACAAAGTTGAATCTGACATCTTCTAAGTATGCAAAAAAACACAGAAAAGTAAGTTGATTTACAATATAAGTATGGACAGAAAAGTCAGACAGAAATATGCAACACTTATTAAGTCCCTGGTAAGTTATTAAAACATTCAATAACGTATTGTATTTGTATCTTTTGGATGAGGACAGTTCAGAGGAGAGAAGGTGCCACATTGTGACTAAAATTTGTAGTTAAATTTAACAGCTAATACATATTTAGAAGTTAAAATGCTTTTAGGTTAGTGTTAAAATGTATCCTATCATTGATCAGTCCAGGTAGCTGTGGCATAAATACAATAAAACATCCAGGAACCTATTCAGAATGATGAGAGGAAAGGACTGTACATGTATCTTCTGCCTAGGATTACGCCGCCTTAAACTTTTACCAAAGGTTAGTTCAAGCTCTCTGCACAATAGATTTTCTTTACATTTACAGCATTCACAATATTTCTTTTGATCCGTCACTACACATAGGCAAGGGTTCAAATGTAGAATAATTAATAAAAGCAACATTATTTTCTGCTGTTAATAAATCACCCTGTTTTGTGAATAACCATTGAGATGCTTGAGCTCCTCGATGTGGGGCTCATTCTGAGATTCTCAGCAAAAAAAAAAAAAAAAAAATCGCTTTTCAGTCAGTAGGGAGCAGCGCTTTTCCAGGCCCCAGACTGAGGGATTATTCCTCATCTTAACTGCTCTATTAAAGGGTTGCATGCTGTTCCAGTACCTGCTGGAGGTTCCTCTCAATGACTCCAACAGGAGGGCATCACTTATGAGGAACGTAAAAGAAAAATGCAGCCAGCTCTGCTGCAGAAAGGCCACCTGCTGGAAGCTCGGTAAAGTCCACCACTGTAAAAATCATCACCGTATCTTTCTTTTCTATCCAAGCTTTTTTTTTTTTTTACATGGAGGTTCCCACTGAGGTAAAAAAAAAAGAAAAAAGATTATCAAGGCAGTTCTGTCCAGGATAGACAGCAGAAGTACAATCAAATTACATCGGCACACACACACAAATCATTTGAATCGTAAGGATATGAACTACATTTAAAAGATGAAGCTAAGAAAAAAACATGTACATATAACAGAATTAAGCTCAGATTTCCTCAGTATCAACTGAAAAGCTCTCAATGACATTATGTGTCTGCGTTTCCAGTCATTCTGCACCATATTTCATGCAAAAGCTGCAGAATAAGCAAAAGCCCTTTTACTCAGTTCAGCACCGGCAAATGGACCTGAAAGCAACAGAAAGTAACACGAACGGAAAGAGTAAGGAATGAGGTTACATATGTACAAAGATGAAAGCAGCTCTGGTTATGAATTCATTTTGCTTCATAATTGATTTAATTGTCTGAAGATGTCTAACAATAACTTGATATAACTTGTATATATGTGGTTAGAGATGGTGGCATATTATTACTATTACCATTTAGCAGTTTCTCCAAATGAGCGTCTAATTACATCTTTAAAGGGATTCGTTGTCAAGCAGATTGTTGGGATCAATGCCCATTGTGATAAATCTGTGATATTTGAAGGATTATGAAATGTTTGCCATCCCACACTCTTCAGCTCAGTTTGACAGCGGTGGCAGGAACTGATGTGGCTCTGGAGGGATGGGAAGTGTCCTACTTTACAACCTCTGCTCCATCACAGCCTTTGAGTTAACTTTAAAATTCATGAGCCATTTCTCATCAATTAAACTTTAAACTGCATAATAATCAGGGACACGTACAACACAGCTCACACATAAACAGATTTTACAAACCTGTAAAAATAAGCACGCATTTTTAAATACTATTTAGCACATAAAACTGCATTTTAAATCTGGTTATAGCACCAAGACACTAATGGACTCTGAAAGGGATCTCCAACATCTTTTCAAGTTCTTGATAACTGAGAGACAAAAAACTGTTCATAACTGTCCTCAAACTCAACTGGCCTCAGTGAAGAGTTTCTTAACTCTCTTTAGTTTTCTAAGTAAAAAATGCTTGTCTATCTGTTAAACACATATGAAGACGCAAAGACGCGTGGCTCAACACAGGAGAGCTACCTCCTCAGGACACGACTCTGCTGTCCACCTGCACCTTAAGAACAAAGGACACTCTTTTTCGGAGCAAAATGTTCACATTTTGGACAGAGAAGACGGTTGGTCCGAAAGGGAGGTGAAGGAAGCCATTTACGTTAAGAGAGAAACAACGACTTTAAACAGAGGAGGAGGACTCAGGTTTCAACTTTCAAAAACTTACAACACAGCAATAGGTTTGATTCCTGCCAATTTTCACCTCAATCCTCACCTCCATGCAGGTGATCACAACATCTGCCCTGTAAACTAGGCCAATGACGACCCTAACAACTCCCCATTGCTAAGGGGTGGACCAGTTTCAGGTTAATTTGCATCATTTGCATTATCTAAGCCATAATGAGGCCTTTTTGGGCAATAATATAAAGCTTGCAACTCCACACTACTCCAGACATTTGAATTGAGAAAGCTTTCTGGATGGGAAGGACGGAAAAAAGTCCATTTGTTTTGTTTTTTAACTTTTTTTAGAATGACATATGAAGACATTTTGATCGATAGACCGTGATGGTGGGAATTCAGTATCCCTAATCTCTCCAAAGTAGATCGCAGGTTGTCTGTAGATGTCTGTTGTAAGGAATATTTATACACTCTGGTCCTTAAGCATTTTAGTAACATTTAAGCGATTTATTTTAAGTATTTGCTATATTGGAAGTGTCCTTTTCCTCTTTTCTGACCCTAAACTAGTGATCATCAGTATTTTTTTAAAGCATGTGTGTTTGCCTCTACAACCATTATGACGGATGTAAACCAAAGTTCCTTTTCCATCAGGCATGACACAATTTAGAACATCAACAATTAAAATTGTTTTGCTAAAAAAAATATCCTTTCAGTTTCTCAAACAAGAAAACCAGCCGTTTTAGTAATAATGATAATACATTTTATTTATAATGCACTTTACATTTCAAATAAAATCTGAAAGTGCTACAATAGGGGGTTTAAAAACAGTTCACAAAGTATAATAAAAACAAAAACACAATAAAACACCATAAAAGAAAAATTGAAACCAGAAATTAATAAAAGGCCGTTTGAAATAAGAATGTCTTCAGGTGCTTTTTGAACACCTCCACAGTTTGTGGGGCCCTCAGGGTCTCTGGGAGGGCATTCCATAATCGTAGTTTTGACCACAAGAAGCTGGTGATGTAAATCCACATATGTTAAATACGGAAAAAAGTCCAGTTGTTTTGATTTTTAACTTTTTTTAGATTGACATATGAAGACATTTTGATTGATAGTTTGTGATGGTGGGAATTCAGTATCCCTCAGTAATCTCTCTGAAGTAGATCGCAGGTTTGACAATGTCTGTTTTAAGGAATATTTGTACACTCTAGTAGTGCTTAAACATTTTAGTATCATTTACGTGATTTATTTTAAGTATTTGCTATATTGGGCCTTCAGCAGATAATTATGGTTAAACCAAAATTTTGCTGTCCTAATATAGTTGGAAATCAACAAAAAGTACCTTGGAGACATCTAAATGTCCTTCTTGGCATGCAAACACCACAGAACACTTTATCTGTTAGCATCACTTGCAAAATGGATCAAGTCAAATTGCCACCATTGACACGTGCGCCATGTTTGCAAACAGTGACCACAAACTTTTTTGAGCAGAGCTGTGGAGACGGTAATAGTGTTGCTCTGAGTTGATCTTCACAATGTAAATTAATGGCAGGGTTTCTAAAGCACAGCCTGAAAAATAAACAAAATAGTTATCTGGGGTTTGGAAAGCCAGCTGGGACCATTAGGTTGGAGCCGACTGGCCATGAATACGCGCTGTTCAAGGGTTTGAATAAAATTCCATATTTCACAATTTCATGAAGGAGCCTTGGAGTCAGGTCCTTTGAAATTTCCATCTTATTTCCATCTGCCCAGGATGTATCGGGCTTTATGAGCAGGTGTAGCCGGCTCAGTCGGCATCGAATGCCAGTTGTGTCTGGAAGGGCGTCTGGTGTAAAAGCTCTTCAAAGTGTCTGTGCAGCGGTAATCACTTGCTGTGGTGACTCCTCAATAAGGGAGCAAGCAAAAGGACTCTTCAGATTTGTAACTTTAACATTCATTTGAAAATAAAGTATGTTTGTAATGTAAATATTAAGAGCTGTTGGCTGGCAGCATTTTTGACCTGGTAGCTGGGATGGTACGGGTTTCTAATAGGAGAAATAAATATATTTAAGCTTAAGACTGACTCTAAGGACAATGACCAACATCACAATGTCAAAGATTATGCTTCCAAGGAGCTGATTGTTTCTTCAAAATCATGTTATTGTTTCCAATAATTTCTATGATTAACAATTCTCTTGCTTTTAAAAAGATCTAAAAATATTTTTTTCTGCACTGACAGTTTTCCAAAAACTAGCTTATTTTTTTTGCATATTCCTAAATGATGTGGCTGATTGCTTTCAGGCTGTGGGAAGGGAGGATTCCCAAAGGCACATTTAGTTTAAACTTAAACAGATATCAAGCATAATTTATGTGTTCTGGGTGTTAATGCCGAGCGGACTGTTTCTGCTTTAGCCTGACTTTACACCCATCAGATCTCAGCTCTCTTTCTTTTAAACGGCAAACATCTCCCGTCTGTTTCAATGGCCGAGGTATTATTTATCACATTAGGGTCTACGAGACTTTGCACATGGTCTTTCAGCAACACTTATCTTTTATCTCTCTCACAATGAATCTGAAACTCCTTTGGTCTGCCTCTCCCCACATTTCCTCCAACTCAGCCTGACAAATTAATGTCTCCCGATGAATAATTTGAATGTGATTAGGCTAATGGCTGCTGGCACTGTCAGGTAGCTGAACAGGTTGAGTTACAGATGAGGCGTCAGGCTAGATTTCCCTCCTCCAGCAGGCATTGTGCCTGTAGCTCGAGCTTCTTTTCAAGCAGAGACAGTAATGACTTGTGCCTGTGCGACAGAATAAATGACGCATTCCATAAGAAAATTAAGCAATGTTGTACTTGATTTTTCAAAAGTTTAGCGTCATTACTCTGTTATAATACTGTCCTTCAGTGACTTTATAAAATATACACCAATTTATGTAATAATATTTAACGGCTAAATAATATTGACTTAACACTAATTTGCTTTTGGTGAGAATGTAATAAAATAACACAGTAGCAGTTCTTAGACAAGGGTATTACCAACATGGGCCCCGCTGGCACCAAAGATTCCCCGAGGACCCCATGGGGTGCCAACAAGCCTGTTCTAAAAAAAAAAGTCTGCTGCATCTAAAACTTTATTTTATTCTCTGTTACTCTTCCTGATTATTCACCCTTGCATTCATTTAGATATAAAAATTATAATATCTATAACAAAGCATGAAAAATGTGTTTATTTTACATAAAGTTAAGGTTTGAGTTCAATAAAAACAACAAGTTATTCCAGAAATCACACGCATAAATGGATTAATTAATACAATTAATATAAACAAACATAAATAAAAACATTATAATTAATGGTTTTATTTAGTTTTACTGTACTTTTGATACGTTAGTCTTTAAAGTTTCAGCAAACTTCCGTTTGTGTTACCATTGTGCACTTTCCATGAAGACAGAAGCCAATTTATTGAGCAAAATTAATTTCTTGATTGATACCAACTGGGTTCTGAATCCAGGGAGAGGAACCACCAAGATGGTCCGACTGTACCACCAGAACCAACGGCCTCAAAGTCGCCCTCCAAGGCAAAGAGCTTAGCCACAATGCTACTATCTGAGGGAGGGAAGGCTGAGCGTTGACGGAGCAAAAACCCAGGTTGGTTTTAAGAAAATAAGCAATCATCTGACCCAAATATGTTTGCGCTCTGATCTTTATATGATCAGGACCGTGCTCGCTAGACACAGGTAGACCTACGGGTTACACCTTTTGAATTCTTCATTTTGTTTTCTTCTCCAAACTTTATGTTTGAAATTAAGTCAGGGATTTGGAAATTTAAATGTGCAAAACTTATATTTATTAAGAGACACACTTTACTTTTGATAGCGTTAGTCATTTAAGAAGCAACCCCAATGTTCATTGTCAGTATTCTCAGAATTTCCATTTAAAGTAATTATATTTGTCTATTTTTGTTTCTCAACATAATTAATCATTAAAAATGCAATGTAAAAACAAATAGGTAAATTGGTAACTATAATCAGCTAGTTTTAATAAATCATTCAACTTATATTAAAGTGTCAGTTTAGTAATTCTGAAAGCTAATATATTTTTCATTATGTTCTGATCATTCACTTCTAAAATATGGTCACTCCCTGATGAGAGAAAATTATTATATTATAGACAGATACATTTTTAAATTCACAAAGGCGACTAATAAGTTTGACAACATTATTAACAAAGGTTAAAATTTCCTACCTGACATGTCATGTTCTATATGAATTGTAATCTACAACAAACAATAAATAAATCATTCCCTCATGAAGACATAAAGTGAACAAACTGGCTAGTTTGAGGTCACTGAGCTTCCTAGGCAAAGGGTCAAAAACAATTACAGTAAAATAAAATGCATTTAGCTAAAACCACAAAATCAACAAAAAACAAACAAAAAATAAAACACAGCCCATTTGATTACAGCTTATTTTGATTTAAAATAAGCGAATAACGAATCCCGCAGCAAACGGTTGCAGCTAAGTGACTTAAAAAGGCTTAAAAAGGATAATTTTTAAAAGGGAATCCCATTGACATACCATTAAAATCCCTCCTGAAAATTGCTCAAATTAATGCTGTTGGTGTCATACAGGTGAGAACTAGTTATATGCATATCATTTTCACTCGCTTTATAAAGAGCACCTGCACAGAGGCTGAATTAACACATCACCAGAGTATGTAAACGGATAAAAACGTTCCCAGATCAGGGCAGGAATCACAGAAACCTAAACTGCCGCACCATGAGCTCTACAATTCTGACCCTCTCTAAACAAAACTCTTTTCTCTCAATGAATGTGATGCAAGCAAATATGTCTCAAAGGAACTAGAAAAGTGTTACATGCTTTAGCTTTAGGTGTGTTTCCCAAGCTTTATTAAACAGATCATACACGACAAAGACAAATAAAACCTGTGTGTTCCCCCCTTTGTCTGTCTGTGATCAGTTATTGACTGAAGTCATCAATGTGCTGTACTTTTACCAACCAGGAAAAGTGAGTATTAACATGAAAGACTGTCAATGCTTGGGTTTGTGTGCTACCTGACCTTTACACTGAAAACTCATCTCTAGGTCCATCAGGATAAAAACATCTGCACGCTTATTTCTACCAAACCACCTGCAGGGATTGAGTAGATTTGGACGGATGAATTTGTCTCAGTCCGTGTCTGACGTGAATGCTAATACCGACCCCTGTGTTGTGTCATGTAAGGGTCCCCAAATCCTTTTTCACACGCGCATGAAGTATACACTGACCTCAGAATAATCAAGGACAGAATGGCTTCTAGGAACGAGGCTTTACCGGCAGCACCTGACTCTGAAAGGGATTTGATTGCTGCCTTCCAACTTCTTCACTGCTGACACATAATCTTCCAACAGTATTAGACTTGTGATGCAAAACTATGTAGCTTAACGTCTCGTTTTTAAAATATTGAAGCACCATTGTGCCAAAATACTCCATGGGATGAGATTTAAATGTTAATTGATTCCTTAATTTAAAAAAAAGTACATACATAAAGTAACCAATTTATATCTCTAAGACAAAGTATCTTAAAAGTTTCCGAGATATTATTTCACCAAGTTGTTGGGAAGAATATAAAGCTTAAAAAAAAAATTGTGTTGCACAATTCCATCCACCTCTACACGTGTCTGTCGTTCATCTGAGATGGGTAGCTGGAGCTAAAGGTCCGGTAAGGAAAGCCAGACATTGAGAAAATGAATTGCTAACTTGAAATCCTGGAAATAGACGAGTGAGAACACCTCAGAATATGTTGTCACTTTAGGCAGAAACTGGCCGAAAACCAACAGAAGAAAGACGTAATAATCTGTGACCACTGGCAATACATTCCTACAATCTTCCGATAATCTGACCATCATCTGACCGATGCACAAACGCAGCACCAACCTGCAGTCTCACAAGCAAATTTTCCCAAAGAGATGTCGTAATCTCTTCTGTTTGCCTCAAGGTGCGGAGTGCAATCACCAAAGAAAGGGGTTTTCTCGTGTCTTTCACTCCCTCACACATCCAGGCATGCATATTTATGAACTTATTTTATATTCTAGCTCAAGGTTAACAAAAACCTATTAAGCAGACAATGGAGCGCACCAGCAGAGAGCTGGAGGTAGTCAACAACAATACGTTCAAACACAAAAACAATTTCACAGACAAAACACAGAAGGCAATTCTTATGTATAATCTTATTCTGACAGTAATGATGTCACATCAGTTTTGTCGAACACAAAGCGTGTGCTATTTAGTTTTCCTGTTGCTGTCACAGAAAAACACGCAGATGTTTGTTAATAATTTGCTGAGGGATCTTACAATGGGAGAACACCGAGGACTAACCTTTTTCCTACGAAGAAGGTGAGACACACCCAACAATTTTTTTTTTTTTTTTGCAAAACATAAGGGACAAAATAGATACTTGCAATGTCATACACAGACACCCATGCATTACTTAAAACAAACCGAAAGCTTATTTTGCTTTTGGTTTCCATGTCTATTTTGTTTCTACATTTCATTCCTACTTGCTCTTATTCTGTTTTACTTTCCTATATTTTAATCATACAAAGCACTTTACATTGTCTCTGTACTGAAAAGTGCTATACAAATAAATGTGCCTTGCCTTGCCTAATGAAGCGCTGCATAGAAAGAGATATACCTAACTGTAAAACCAAAATGATCGAGAATCGTTGATATCAGTGATTTCTCAAGCAGGACATCCAAGGGATCGGGTCAAGCCCTGGAATTTAAGCTATGCCAAGGATGTCTGGGAAATCTGAGTTTATTTTAAGACGCATCGCTCTGAGGATAATGTCATACCACTCTTTGATAATAATCTCCATCAATGGTTCTCACCGCTGGTCCTCAGGGTCTACGCACTTGCATGGATTAGAGCCCTCTGTGCTCCAGAACACCTTATTGAGATAATTGTATTTCACTCAGCTGTTTAAAACAGGATTCAACACAATGTTGGACAGGTGTTAGAGATGATCAGCAGTAGGGGCCGTATTCTAAATATTTGGGAGTTTTGGACACGGGGCACAAAAAGGTACCATATATCAGTGAAGCATCTGAACAGATTGTAGGGATAGGATAGTAGAAACAAAGGGTTGTTAAATATGAAGTGAATCATTTTAAAACAGAACAGATCTTTCACATATAACCCTACTGGATTTTTTTTTTTTCCCATTTAATATTTGATTTTCATTTACATTCACATTTGTTGGCCAAATGTTCAGTTTCTCCAATGATTAATCAGTAAGAGAAACTGTCTTCTGATTGGGGGCGACCTGTCAAAAAGCTGCTTTGAACAATGTTTGAAGAGACTTGCAAGAAGATAAATAAATATATATAAAAATATCCAGTTTCACTTTAAACCATCAGCTTATACAATCACTTTTAAGGGGAAGTAGTGGAATCTTACTGAAGCAAACTTTCAGATGTTTCTTCCTATGTTTGTTAGTCCTGCTCTGAATGTTTTTGAGTTGAAAGAGTCTTTTGGAATCGCTGGATCCATGACAGACCTGACTGGCTGTTGAAAGAGGCGACTGTGCAATGGCTGACTTTCAAAGAACACTTCAAGTCAAGACAGAAAATCAGCAGCTGACCGGCAGACGACTGAAACCCAGCACCTTCTTTCTAAGGCGATAACAGAGTTTCTCACAGTGTTTTTGAGTAGAACGAAACCAAACTGCTTCCAAGGCAGTTTGGAAAACGTCTGACTAAAAATGCAACGTGTGACATGATGAGGTGGTCAATATGCAATTTGAAGCAAAGTAGTGATTTTTACTGTCTCGGCTCTTCTATGAAGCAAATAAATGACGCAACAGCAACAGATCTCCAACTCATTAAATAGATAAATTCACGTATTGTTTGCACCTGTGAGACCAAATAATAGAATAAATAGTAAAAAACAAATCTTAATATATTAAATAAAAAATCCCAACAGTTTGAAAAACGTGACACATTTAATTTCCTTTAATGTTCCTTTCCGTTGGCCCATAAATTAGAAAAAAGGCCCTCTCCTTCCTGCTCAACCTTCCTGGAATAAACTGCAGCAATAACTAAAATTGTCCCGTTTGATCCATCTGAGACATTTAAAAAAAAAAAAATCATAATTTCAAGTTCCTGTTTTGAAGTTCAGTTTTTAACTCTGTTCTACTTTAAAATGCCAATATAATGTTTTGTGATTGTTGTGTTTTATGCAACTGATGTCTTGAATCTGCGTTACAGGTCAGTCTTCTAAATGAGACCACCACTTTCAGTGAAATTACCCGTCTAAATAAGTAGAATAAGTAGGTAAATCACATAACCATGCATGCAAAATGTTTCCTATTTATGAAATTTTACTGCCTAACTTGTAATAGATAATCAATTCGCAATTTGCAATCAACTTAAATGCGGAGAAAAACTCAGTAAAATTATGTTTTTCAGAGAGTAGCAAGATACCTGAATGTTTGGAACATAATCAAAACAGACATCTGCAGATGAAATGAGCAGCAATAGTGCAGAAATCACTTTGCAAATTGATTCAGAGCATACAATCATAGAAAAAAATACAATATCATCCTTGTTTATTGGTTTGTTCAGCTGGTGAAGAAAAACAACATTGTAACGGACAGCTACAGCACATCACTTCTAGATATTTTCTGCAAATTGTTTTGAAATAAACTGTAAAGGCGTCATAAACTCATTCGGGTCCAAGGAGATACTCACAGCTTGTATAAATCGGTACGCGTCTCAAAAATGGACCCCAGGGACCATGTGTATCAGAGCAATGAACCTTTTGGGACCTTAGGCAAAGGCAGAAGAAGTGGAACTCCCTTTTTCTCAGGAGAACAGTTCATTAAGTAATCACGATTTATTGTACAGTCATTAATTCTTTCATTCTGGGTCAAAGAGAACATGTAGTAAAACAATTTAGCATCTTGTTTTGGTCAAACAGCTGTTTACTATTAATGTCTATCCAACACCAATGTCTTTGAACCATTGTTTAAATACATGACAAATTTTAAGCATCTTTTATTTAGATAACCTGTTTAATTATATATTTAAACTGGCATAGTCATCCATGACGATTTGTGGCTTTTCCGGTTTGAATTATTTGAATTATATGTTAAAAGGAAAACATTTCTGGCCTTGTAGGTACTTAAAGTGGCCATGATGACAAATTTCTTTATTCTGAGGTTTTGGGGGTATAACACGGTCTGCTGTGCACTGATGAGGTCGTGTGAATGTCAAAAGTGACTACCTAAGGACTCGCTCAGGGGCAGTCGGCTTTGTTTCTTAGCTAAAAAATACGGTCAGATCAGGAAACAGTTACTCTTTCTATGTAATTCATATTCTCCTCCTTCCCATCCCCCAGTCACCCCAGCTGATATACCGGCTGAGAGTCGATCAGCCTCCCTGTATCGACTCGAACAGCATTCAACCTCAAACTAACTTCACAGCAATTACTAAAAACGGGAGCTGATATGCCTGATGAGTGCTCAAAAACAGATGGAGTGAAATTTACTCAGTTCCCTTGGAAAGTGTGTGTGTGGGGGGGGGGATTGAAGTCGGAGTTTTCGAACAAATGGATTTTGAAAAAAACCTCTGTACCAACACTGGAGGTGGCGACCATTACCCGTAAGTCTATTTAACGTCTAAATACTGTCAAATGTAAGGTAGGAGTGTTTATACTGAAAATTCTGGTTGACTGACGAGCTGAACCGCTGCCAGCTGGATGATTTTCCTGTCACGGCCGTGGGAGCCAGCTCCCCGCCGTGGTCTATTTGGCTTTCTCTGTTGAATCGTGCCGCCAGGTTAAAGCCTTGGGTCAGCTTGGCCTCACCTGTCCGACATCAACAGTGCAACACAAACACTTCCACCAACCATAATAATGGCTTTGTGACGGAGTGTTGCACTGAGAAGAGAGCTGTGGATGGCGCGGGGAAGGCGTGGGGAATGTGCGTGGGGGCGCGTTTGACCGGTTTTCCAAATATGGTTGTAGCCAATCAGAGTGAAGTCAGCTGGGAAGGCCACATATCATTACCATAACCAACCCTTTTACTAAGGAGAGACATTAGGCCTGACAAAAGAACCCCCTACAAAAAGGTAACGTAATTTTTTGGAGAATTTACATACGTAGCAATGTCAGCTACATGAAATGGTTTTTACAGTTATGTTATGGCACCTTTAACACAGTTGATATAGATATATTAAACAAAAACACAGACAGATGTCTCTTATTCTTTAACAAATGCTACAAAGCTAACCATTAGTTAATATGTACTGGCTTTACGTATAAAAACAATCTAAATTATTACTATTGTTTGTCTTGATGTGTTAAAGCATACAACCATAAAAAGTGAACCTTACATGCATCTGCAATGATAAAATCAATAAAAGAGACCAAAAACACTGGTCATAAATTGAATAAAATAGGATGATAGATGCCATGATGATTGATGTTCTTATCTTTATCTTTTTGCTTGCTTCGCTTATTTCTTATTTTTGTTTGCTTTTCCTCATGATAGTCAATTATCTCCCACTGTTGTGGACTGGAAGATAGAAAAACTTGGCAACGACTGTTAAAGGCAGTGTAAGATGTAATATACTACTCTCTATAGACATGCTTTGATTTTGAGTTATTTGCTATGATGGTGGGTTCCCGACTCCCAACTCTGAAAACTGCTGATTTTATGAGTGTAGAAGGCTGCTCCTTTAGAAGTTCAGATTTTTTTTTTTTTTATGCTGGACATTTAGATAGAAATACACTTTTTTAACGTTAAGAAATTCAAGAATCACATGAACATTTTTTGTCATGGTCATACACAAGCACAAAATACAGGAAAGTCCACAAGAACATCAAATTCATGCTTCGGGGCTTGGGAAATAAAGTAAAACAAGTTATTTGATGATATTAACGATTAAGTAGTTTTATAATTTGAAATGAGATTGTGAGCATGTAGTGGCAGAGATAATTTGAAGTTAAATTAAGCTTTAGAAATAAAGATTAAGATTTGTAAACATAATATTATTTTGTTGCTATAAATGTTAAAAACACAATAAAAAGTAATGAATTTCATTATTTCTATTTTCTGTCTGCCAGGCATCACTTTTTGAAATTTAAAGACATTTTGACATGTTTTATAATAAAAAAAAGTAAAATAAATAATAAAAGGTGCCATTCTTGTATGCAGACTTTCAAAAAAAAAAAAAAAAAAATACATAGAAGGGTTAGGATTACATTTTCTACATGAGGAATAAAGTTCCAGTTTCATTATATTTGGGTTAGGGTTAGGTATTTTTGATTTTGTGTATTATTTGACTTTTTTTTATTAAAACATCAGTAGCTCACTCTGGTTGCATACAACGTTTTTATGAAAGATTATCACATCCTGCTGGTGTATTAGTTATTATTTTGGTGTTTTATGCTTTGTTTTTGCTCAATTTGTTAGTAAATAAAGCCTTTCGTGTTTATTTTTAATAACAGAGGAAGTACGTACTGAGCATGGGGATAAAACAAGGAACGGCTATTAGCATCTCCCAGTGAAACAATGAAGAATGTTTTGAAGTTCCAGTGACAAAATATATGATTCCAACAGGGAAAAGACTGGAATGTCTCTGGGAATCCAGTCTGAACGTTGGTGTTCAGTGAAGCGGACGCTAAACCTGCCGAGGCTCAGACGTGAATAAATGGTCTGATATGAGGCTCTTAAAGTTTTTGTAGATTGGTTTATTTAATTAATAACGGTTGGTCTTCGATCACGCCGAGCTGCCGCTTTACTGCGAGGCATTGCAGAGGGTCAGGCTCGGTCCGCCATTATTTAATACTGATTTATTAATTAAGCAAACCGGCATTATGATAGTTCTGCCATACTTCCGCTAGATGGCGCCATGTCTGTTTATATCTGCAAGTCGTGCCCAGTGCTGGGGCTATTTTTATCCACAAAAAGGACGTTCAAAACATTATCAGGATGGAGGATTGGTGTATATAAACTTATTTTATCATGATCAAACAGTTTTTGGTCTATAATGTGGCTATATACCTTCAATAACTGTGCTCATTGCATCAGATTAAAAAAATCTCTCTTACGTCAACGTCAATACCCGCTAAATATATAACTGACATGCTTCGCTCCACATTTTAAAACACCAGAGTGCCCATTTTATCCTGTATGTGTGAAGCACACATGTACACCCACTCTGAGATGAGGCTTTACTGAATACCAAGGCAAATGATTGCAGCGATTATGATTCTGCAGCCGCTGAAGAAGCATAATTAACCATTGTCTAGGATGGTGCTGACAAACAGTTTGACTGTGGTTATCTCAGCCCCACTCCTTAACACACACACACAAACACACACACACACACACACACACACACACACACACACACACACACACACACTGTAACACCCGCATACTCACTACATAAACAGTACAGAAATTTTAAAACATGAAGCAAAAACAAAAGCTTGGATGTGAGGAATAATACACGTTCGGTTCACAAATTCTGCAAACCCTCTCATCCACAAACCTTACACGCATATCTCTTGCCCACACATGCCGAACATCTATGGGAGGAACAAGTAGTAATTAGAGTGCCTAATGGCTTATCTGTTGTGGTTAATTGCAGCCTGTATAGATCTGGTATCGAGGGTGGAAAAAGGACGAGGGTAGGGGAAGGAAGATGGGTCTGATCACTACTTCAGTTCTAATGATCTCATGATTTTTTCTCCATTATTGTCCGGACTTTTTTTTTTTTTTTTTTGCAAAACTTTAAAAACTCAACACAAAAAGCTTTCTATCATCAGAGCAGGATGAGTTGTAAAGTAGACACTTAGCTCTAAAAAAAAAAAAGGGTTTCCACTATGTTAATAACGGGAGCTTTGTGCATAATTCCAACCAGCCTCTGGGATCTGGCTGCTAAAGTTTTAGCCACTCTTACAGGCACAATCCCTTCATTTGAATTTTTGTTCTATAAAGACTTTTGTTTGAAATAGCTTATGGCATAACTCTCATTATTCACATGCTTAGCTTCTATTTGGCAAACTTACTCCTGCATATCAGATTAGCATCTGCTTGAGAGCCAGAGAGATCAGCTCCGGCAGGTCAACACTTTACACGTGATGATTATTATTCAGAATTTGGATCATCAAATATTTTTTTGTGTGTGTGTGTCTTTGAAACTGCACAAGTAGGCAGTATGGAAACAATAAACAAGCTTAACAACAAGAAAGACGAGAACTGCTGCTCCTCTTACCTCAGGTTCAGCTCAGAATGAGATGAAGGGCAAACCAAGCTCCATGCTTAACAATTTCCCCAGGCAAACAACATGCAATTACTTTGTTTAAACACAAAACGAAAAAAAAAAAAAAAAAAACAGAGACAATAATTATAGCGCCTCCTTCACTTCAATCTAAAATCAGTCAGACTCTTGTTTCATTTTGTCCAAGTCCGAAGTCCAGCATCCAAAGTCCTGGTGCAATTTTTAATTCTTCTCTGGACCTTGACTCACATGTGAAACCTCTGCCTCGCTCCTGTTTCTTTCAGTGAAAGAACATTTTTAAACTCCGACACACAGTCTCCTCTGGCTAATTGGAGAAATTAATTCATGCATTTGTGTCATCGCGCTTAGATTATTGTAATGCTCCCTTTACTGGTTTGGATAGATCTTTACTGTCACGCCTCCAAACCGTACAAAATGCTGCAGCCAGATTTTTGAGACATTCCAGAAAGTGAGATCACATCCCCCCTCATTTTATATTCCTTACATTGGTTACCAAAAGAGTTCAGGATCCAATTTAAAATTATTTAACTAATATATAGAGCACTAAACAACCGAGCCCCAGATTATTTATGTAATGTTCTGACAAAATATATCGCAGCTCGTTCCCTTGGTTCAGAAGCTCAGACTCCGTTAGTTGTTCCACACACCAGATTAAAGACAAAGGGGGATCGAGCCTCTCTGTCCATGGCACCAAGTGTACCACTGCAGCTACGTTTAGTTGACAATGTGGACGCTTTTAAAAGGCAGTTAAAATCTTTCTTGTTTAAACAGGCCATTTATTTAATGTTTATTTCATTGAGGTATTTTATTGTCATTTGATCTTAATTTTATTAGTGTTTGATTTTAATTGTTGTTCCATTGGTTTTCTGTATATTTCTTTATGATTTCTCTATCTGTGAAAAACACTTAATAAATACATTTCACTTGCTTATTTTACGCGTACATATTGTTATTATCCATTATGAGGTTGTTTGATTAAATACATTGCATATGCATATTCTACACATATTACCAAATTTTAGATATTAGTATGACATGTTTCGTATGTAATAACATAAGACCAGCAACCTCCCCAGTCGTTAAAACAACAATAAACTATAGAATTACCACCACCATACATCATATACAGCACCACTATACCTACTTACTACTGCTAACATCAAAATGGGCCAAACCTGGCCATCATTACAGTGGTAGATAAATTAAAGGCTGCATTCGTTAAGTCTTTTTTGCATCTGCACATTTTGAAGAGGTGTTACAAAGTTCATTCCTACCACTTAGACTTAGACTTAGACAACTTTATTGTCATTTTGTATGTACAGAGTGCATAAAGAACGAAACTTTGTTGCATACAGCTTACGACAGTGTAATGGGACCACAGGTTCCGGTTTGCTCTGACTGTAATGTGGAATATGTGAGTCTAACTTCATATATTTATATATACAATTGAGCTCAAGTGCGAGCCACTAGAAACATTTTCAGAAGGAACTGAGCAAAAGACCGTTTGCCTCCTACTTAAGCCCGTTTTCTGTAGAACTACTAAGTTTCATTAACTTAGAGTGCAAGTCAAAGCCTTATACAATACATCAAAGACTTAGCATACTTAACACAATGAACACAAACCAGCACAAATTTACACCATGGTATCATGAAGGAGGCGAGGGACAAAAAAGAATAATGTGATATATTTTTTTACCGATTAATGTAGTTAGCACAACTACTTTAAAAGCCTCCAAAGCCCTCCATAAACACAGGCTTAAGCTTTAAAGACTTGAAATATACAAAAGTGTTTTGGAAGAAATTAGCTAGAAAAAAACAACAATGAAAAAATAGTTTTTTCCTTGCAAATATCTAGTTTCAAGTATCTCATTTGTAAAGGTTGACATAAACGTCAAAATTCTAAATAACTTCAATTTCACTAAAGGTTCTTACATTTGTTTTAAGTGGTTTTGGTCTTTCCAAAAAATAATGCACCAAACAGGAGATGGAAACACATTCGGCAAATACGTTCTGACGTAATGAACATTTACCTCTTGTGACTGATCAGCTGTGTCTACTGTCACCGTCTTCCCGGATATTCCCATAATGCACATAGAAGTGCCTTTCTTTTTCTACATCTCCAGACCGAATTAAACATCGCCAATACCAGTTGACATGACAGAACAATTACAACTTGTGTGTAGCCTGGTTAATTCACCCCAAATGGTTCAGGCTGGTGGTGGTGATGTAATGCTATGGAGAATATTCTCCTGGCATACAGTATTTTGGGGCCATTGGTTCTAAGTTAGCATCATCTAAACATCACCGCCTATTTGAGCATTATTGCTGACCATATCTATCCCTTAATGAACACAATGTACCCTTATTCTGGGTTCCAACAAGAGAAAGCACCATGTCACAAATGTCAAATCATTTAAATCACTTTAAGGTTAAAATGAGTTCACCGATTCCCCAGTGGCCTACAGAGTTAACCAGAACCCAATTGGATAAGCATATCTGGGTTGTGGTGGAAAAAGTTAAAATTGCATCATCTATTTGTGATGCTATTGTGTCAATTTGGACCAAAATCTCCGAAGAATGTTTCTAGAATCTAGCTGAGTTTGTACCAGGGAGATATAAGGCAGTTTTGAAGGAGAAAATGAGTCAACACTGGTACTAGCAAGGTACGAATAACAAAGTGGCTGTCATGATTTAACTTTTTGTTTGCTTTTGAACTTTCTGGACTTTTCTGGACTTTCAGTCTGTCACCTCTCAGCCACTATCCAATCAGCTCAGTCACCTGCCAATTAACCGACATCAAGTCCACCTGTTGCCAGTGATTACGTCCAACTCTGCTCTCCTGTTTCTCTGACTACATCTACCTGCCTCAGCTAACTCATCCCTGCCAGAATGTCTCTTCTCTTTTCATCTCATCTAGTGCGATGTGCTTCGACTCTACCAGTTCCTGTGTGCTCAGCCAGCTGGACTCTTCTGTTCGCTTCTCTAAAGAAAGTCGCCTGTGTCTGCGTGCTGCAGTTCTGCCTGTTTCCTCGTGAGTTCCAGCCGCTTGCTCTGCCCGTTCTGGTGGTTAACCGGTCCACATCGCCTGTTCTAGTCTGGTTCCACCTGCATCTGGTCAAGTCTGGTCCTGCTCACCTGCCATTACTCATTTCCTCACAATAAACCTTTTAAAAAACAGGTAACTCTGTGTCCGGCTGAATATCAGGTTCATCAGCATCCTCCATTACAGCGGCCAGTAAGTGTATTTTTACAAAATGACGAATAAATTACCAGCTGCTCTTTATGTTGGAAAGAAGATCGAAGTCAGGTGGTGCAACATTTATTCCCTTTCAAAAGCCCAATTCACTTGGTTTGCTACAAAAAACCCAAAATACTTTCTTGCAATTTTGTTGATTATTTGCAATGTGATTGAACAGTGATTTCACCAAAATGGCTACTATCACCATTACAGAGAGTGCAGGGAGTGCATTACAGAGAGCAAAGTCATCTTGGGTTCCAGAGACAAGCAAAAATCCGAAGAGTGTTATGTTTTTCTGGTTATTTCTCCATGAAAAGACAAAAAAAAAGAGGAAAAGCTATATTTTTGGGAATGAAAATCAAACAATGCGGCATGTATCAGCTGCAGAGAAATAAGTACAGAATGGGAAAAAAAAAAACTGCATGGCAGGTGCTGAACAGAAAAAAGACAAACAAACATCAAAACTGCTTTGAAGTTCCAGTTTAGCCTCTTTCTGCCAACATGTCTGTGCCACTGATCCAACATATCCTGTTGACAGCGTTCATCAGAGGGCCGGCAACAGGAGACAGTGCAGCAGATTTTAAATGAGAGTTAAGAGGGATTTATCAGGAAAACGACAGCAGCTTCATTAATGAGTAATTGATCCCCGCTTCCTCCGCCATGATTTCTCTGCCATGCTTGTAAGCTGCTTAAGGTAAGAACGTCATTTAAATGACTAAAGATGTAAACGGCAGTGGGAGGAGTGCTTCGTCTGATGAAGACTGCGAGAGAAATGTGCATTTATTTAGGGGAAAATGTTCATCTATGACTAAATCTTGTATTCATCACGGCGTGATGAACATCCTTATTGCCAAGATATTTATTTAGAGGTTTTTAACAGAGATAGAAAGTGGCTCACATCTTCATCTTCGTCATCACTGTTGCACTGGTGATGATGAAACAGACACCATGCTGGAAAGAATGCGGTCTCCAGAAGATAAAGAAAATGGAGCTCGCAGGGAAGCGCAGCGAAAACCGCGGGCAGCGTTCGCAAATTATGATAACGTCCAACACACTCACTGTCTCACAGACACTGAATTCTCTTTGTCGCCAGGCCAATGATATTCAGAAAATGAAGTGGATCAAGTCGAGCAGCCGTCCGTAAGCCAAGATGGTGATGAATCCGTTAGTGGGAATTTATGATCACGTATAAGAACACATGTGTAGGCAGGATGGTTCCTCTATCGCCTAAAAAAGCCTGAAAAAGGACATTCTGAACAAAACGTAGAACACCGTTGCTGTCAACGGTGTTCGGATTGTCTCTGAACTTTTCTCTATGATGGTAAAATCCAGCTGCGGCAGATGTTTAACAAAGCATTAAATGAAACATGAAACCACAAAAGAGCGTGTTTACACAAACCTGAAAAATGAAAACAGCTTTAGAGGCCAAAAAACTTTCTATCACCGTCATAAGTTTTGTTAGTCTCGGAGGCAGCGGCACCCACTGTGTCCATCAGTGCATAAAAAAGGATGAGGCTCACCTTATTAACACACCCTGCCGCGCACACAGCTCAAACAGTGTCCTGCAGTTTGGAATCTTAGCTTTTGTGGCACGTTGGAACACAGCAGCGTCTACGCAAATGATAGGGCTTGCGGAAGGATTATTCTTTCCTGTTAAAACACACCACAGCAGCTTGACTGCCGCATTAAGTAATCTCAAACGCTAAACAGCTTGATGCAAGCACATCAGCGATAAAGACAGCAATCCCTGGTGGCAGTTGCCTTTTTAGATTCAACAAGTCTCCACTGTTGCTGTTCAAAGACATTTAAAATTAAAAATTCATAATAATAATTTAAAAGATACATGATTTTCCACACCAGAAAACTAACACAGCCATGTGTAAATGCCCACAAAAGCTTTATTCACCAAGGGACTGGACAGCTGAATATTTTTAATCCTTTAGGTGTTCTTTTTTTACTTAGATGTACTTTGATAATAGAGGCTTGAAAGTCCAACATTAAACTTGATAAACTGTTCCATACTGAGCTCTGAACAGATGTTTCAGGAGTTGTCAGGTTCTCTGCTAATTTCTACCTTTCCAACTGTGCTGCGATCTGCAGGGAATGAAGGTATGACACACTTCTTTCACACTCTCTGGCAAAAAAAAAACAGCATTCTGGTGCAGAAAAGGTATTTTCTAACATTTAGATGGGAACAGGAAGGTGTGTGTTACAGCTCCCATCTGAACAGGTAGCCTCGTCTTGTAAAACACGCACAGATCAAAAGTTTATAATGCAGATATCCCCAAGTCCGATATATGAACACTATAGGTGAAGTCCATTTATTTACCTCATAGTCCTCCCTCATAACTACGTTTTACACGTTTGCATCGAGAACTAAGTGGATTAGGTAGGATCCAAGGGGAGGTTTTTGAGCCTTACACTATTAAATAATCATAAATGCAAGTGATTTTTACCAATTAAATACCTTGTGGCATTTAGACAGTATTTTGACTTTGTATATAGATTTTGTGTTAACCATGACAAACATGGTGTTGTCAGTGATAGTCATGCATAATATAATCATTATAAGAAAATATGCTGGTTATTGGTGCTTAGTTTTGCAAATTCTGTTCTGCACGGAATAAAGTTATTTTACAGCTCTTTACACAATATGGACTGCATTTGATTATGTCCCAGGTGAAATCTACAGATTTATAACACTTAAATTTGTTTTTTCTACGCTGAACAGGGATCCTTTGACACACAGCTGTAGATTTATAATTTGTTTCATTGTACTTATAAAGAGGAAAATTAGTATTTCTAATACTTTTTTTCATCAAGATGAGCGCCGTATGTAGACTATTCAAACCTGAAAACACAAGATTGAGTGCAAAAAGAGAGGATTTCCCCAGGTGGACTCCACAAAAAAAAAAAAAACACTGGTTAGAATAAAAATGTCCTCCAACTGCATTAGTTTTTAGTGTAAGCTTTTGGTCACAAGTAAAGAAGAAACAGCACATGTCATCAGCAATTTATTTGCTGTTGCAAGATGAAATGGTTCCAAATATCTACATTATTTTCCCAAACTGATTTAACGAGCAGGCTGTACAGTAGCATGGTAGTTAGAGGCTGCCATACAGATCCCCAGGCAAGTATCATTTCATGTTAAGTGTTACATTCAAACTGTTTTGTAAGACAAATCAAGATGTCATATAACATTTAGTTATTTCAGAAGAAAACTGCTAATATAAATATTCACTATCACTTTTTTATATCTTAAAAAAAGTGATTTATAAGTGAAAGGGCAGAGAAATTTGGTCTCCCTGCCCCCCTAACAGCCATCCCTTTAGCTGAAAAACCTCTTATTAAAGTCTAGGATATCTGTGTGTGTAAAGTTTGTTGCTTGTACAGATAATTTAAAGTCATCCCCCAGAGCATCGAGGAGATCAAGGTCTTGTCTATGATTCAGGCCAGGACTTTATTGCTCAGTCAGTCATTGGTGGATTTCCTGGTGTGCCTTGGGTCCAGTTCTGAATCAGCGTTTTTGTTCACAGATCTGGTCACAGTCTCTTCAAGCACCCATTAATGCTCACTATCATGGTGGAGTCTATGATGGTGATGGTAAAGCAACGCACCCTGAACTATGACACTCCCAATTCCGTGCTTCATAGCTGGTAAGAGGTTCCTTTCTGGAAAGCTATATGTGGTTTATACTAAATATATCCTTTGCTCTTAAAATAATTCCAGTTTAGACTCAGCTGTCTAAAGAAAGGTTTTCCAAAATTCCTGGTCTTTTCCCACATTCTGACAAACTACTGTGGACTTCATGTTTTCCTTAAAGAGCAGTATATCAGTGTAGGTCTTGCACAGCACAAGACGTTGAGGGAAATTTAGAAATTTTGGATACTTATTTAAGCACCTTGTGGTTTGTTATTATATTCAACTTGCTTGGACAGCCAGACCTGTTCTTATTGGCTGCTGTTCTTTTAGAACAACTTCCCAGACTCTTTTACATTCTACTTTGAAAAGCTCTCTGACTACTCTTCTGATCATTGGACTAAATGTGTGACATTAAAACCTCCTTAAAAAAACAAAAGTAATAATGGTCTAGTCACATGACCACATAATGTAACATCCCTTCGTGAAATGTCTAACATGTTAGGTGGGGAAAAAAAGGGCCTTGTCCCCATTTGTGTGGGTGATGAAATGTTGTCATAAGCAAATTAAAATAATAATAATAATTGTGCAAATTATGGCCACCATTCCAAGATGTAAGAATGCATCCCCAGGTTGAAGTCTCATAGATATATTGGGAATGTTTTGTAAAGATAGGAACATTCTCATTCAGTTTAGTAGCTGTTCATGAAGTATTCTTATCTGTCACGTTCATAAAAAAAACTTTTTAGGAAACATGAAACACTAACAACTTTAGAACGGAGTAAAAAAAATATGCAAAAAAATAAAAAATGCATGGCAGACCACTTCTTTGTAAAAATGTTTTTTTTTTTTTTTTACGGCTGCTTCACGCACATATTTATAGAGCAAAGCAACACTTTTGTGCATTAAAACATAAGCTTTTCATCAAAGCCTCTGCGATGCACAGTGACGTTGAAGACATCTCAGGTGTAAAAAAGAAAACAGCACCACCCACAGAGCCTTAAATACATTGCAAGAACTTCATCCCCAGAACATGCCAAACATCACCATTGTGATTTTTCTTTTTTTTAAATGGCAGAATAGTTTTACAAAGAGTAGTTCAACATCAAAAATACAAAAACACACTCACCCACACTATTTGCCTCAATGTCTCTTTTCAGACCGCAAAACATGACCATAGACATTGACTTTTCCTCCTCAGAGTAACATCCACAGCAGAGCAAAGAGAGACAAACACTGACAGATTAGAGGGGGGATGGAGAAAGGAGGAGACAGAGGGAGAGATGTGGACTGCTGAGCACTCTGGGAATACAGTGGCAATGATAAGAAATGACTGGCGCTTACGCTACAACCACTCAACCCCCAAGAGGGTGGGGGGAGAGATAGAAAAGAGAGAGAGGGAGATATACACACTAAGGGATGAGACAGGGTAGGTTAAGCCTTCTGGAGAGAAAGTGTTCAGAAATATGCAAATAAAAGGAAATAAAAAAAGAAAAACAGAAGCTACGAGTATGTGGGTGAGTGAGCAACAAAGAGATGAAGTGAGAAGGATTACGCAGGCCGGGATAAATTGGTTATTTTTGGAAAATAGAACCAGAGGATGAGAGACGTTCAGTCATTTTTATCTAATCATCCATGGTTATTTTGAGAGTGGTATTCACACTTTCGTCACTCTGCTTTAGTTCTGTTTTGTTTTTTCTTAATTTGAAATATTACACACCAAAAACCTCATCCTTGTATATAATGATAAAACATTTGGATAATTTAATAACTACAACATGTGTTTAAAATGAAATAAAAAAAGGCTGTGCAAAGATCTCAGCATAAATTTATTTGCTGCCATGTTGGACATAATGTGGAAACAGCATTATGTTCTTTGCACAGCCATGCTTGGTGGTGTTGTTATTTTCCATTTGCAAAATAAGTGTTGAGTTAGCAATATCAGACTTCAATACCTAAGATATGTGCATCTGTTATTGAAAAAGCCCCTAGAGATTTAACCAAATGGCCCAATGCAGAGACAAGTAACCACTCAGTTCAAAAAAGGAAATTCCAAGTATTAAGTTGGCACAAATCAAGATGGCTCAAAACAAACTACTGGCACTGACTGATAAAGTAATCTTTGAACTGAAATAGTTTTAACAGTAATTTATAATATGGGAGATGGAGCACTGCTGAAGCAGCATCTTCCTTCTTAGGTGATAGAGCCAACCAAACCCGAAAGGCTCTTGAAGAATAAAACATTGGCATCGGCAATTTAATTGATGTAGCAAAGATTAAATGGCTCCAAATATCTACATTATTTCCACAATTTGATTTGAATAGGCAGACTGTACAGTAGCATGGTAGTTAGAGGTTGCCAAACAGATCACCAGGTCTTTTGTGTAAAAAGTGTTACAAGCATAAATAAATAACAACTAAACAGTAACAACGGTTTTCTTTTCTGTTTTTCTTAGATGTTGTTCTGGATGTTGGAATAATATCAGCTATTATTTGCCACCATGTCACAATTTTCTTCAAAAAAAAAGTCAGGTTGTTGGTGCTGTTTAATGAGTAAGACTGTAAGTAATAGTTATTGCAACATGTATTTCATTTAAAGCGATGTAAAGGGTGGAGAGTGATAACTTTAAAGGGGACATAACAAGCTTTTTAATCCCTTCCTTTTTACATATTTAATCACTCGGCTGTGGTCTCTACAAAGTAGAACTGCAATGCTTTGGTCTAAATTCCTTGTTATTGTTGCCCTACAGCCCCTCTTCTGTCCCTGTTTGGAGGTGTCTCTGAGTGCAATCCGTTTTGGTGCTGTCCCTTTAAATCTAAAGGAGACACTTCACTCCCCACCCCCTCCAGGTCACAGAGTGTCACACTCCACCCCATTCAGCCATTTTTATAATATACAGAGGGACAGTGTAATGAATTATGTGTGTTAAAACACTTAGCAGCTGAACAGCTGGATAACAAAATCATGGCAAATAAATAAATAAATAAATGGCAGGTACGCAAAATTGCTAAGCCGGAAGTCCATGACCTTGTTTAGCAGTGCCACAGCAAATATTGTGACGTAATTGTTCAAAAAACATCATAGACATTAGAGAAAACTGAACAGCTTGAAAAATATGACACAAACAGAAAATAAATATATCTACTCCGCACCGGGACAGGCTAGGTTTAAAAATTCAGTGGATGTCGCATTAAATGTCCCCTTCAAGTTGGAAATGTGGAAATCTCACAAAACAAGGAAAAAAGAAAAGTGAGTCTTTAGGAGCAGCTTAATGAGCTTGGTATCCGCATTACATTAAGCAAACATCCAAAAAACAAAAAAAAAAAAACAAAAACAAAACACAGGAATAATGTCCTAAAACATTACAAAGCACAAAATCCATGAGCAAAAAATCATTTCAAGCTTTAAAGATAAGTATAATGACTTTCTTTTTTCTTCTATTCTATAAACTATTCACATATTAATATATGTTTGTAGAATTTGTTTTTTATCATTTTCACAAAAGAAAAAAAAATAACACACTTTAAAAAGATTACAATGCTCACCCATAACTGACAAATAAAGCTGATTCTGATACTACAGTTCTGTGAGTTTTACATGCCGTCAGTGGTAAAGTCTGCCTGTAATAGTTGACAGAAATAGTAAAGTTTATTTATTTCTACTGCACCCATTAAGGACGGTCATAACCTCCAGCTGCAGTTCCGAAATCCTGGATATTTAATCAGTCCCTAAGTGGTTTGGGTTTATTTTATTATATGCTAGACGTGCCTTTAAGATGCTGACCGAATTCAGCCTTGTCAGCTTCTACTGACTGATTGGATTAATTAAAAATAATGCTGCCTGTAACCATTCGGAAGCATCATAATGTGCTTCAGTTGTTAACATGTGAACTCAAATTATTTAAATCAAAAGGCTCCAATAGACATTAATGTATGTACCGTAGTAGGACGCTAGGTTCTAACAGCAGTACTTCTTTTAATCTTCTCTGTATTTCTTGTTTCTCCTAGGTACTGCGCTTCTATAAGGCTCTGTTGTGTTATCCCTGCTCTTTCCTTCATTTGATCAATTTCATACTCCTCTCAGTAAGTTGCCTACTTCCTCTTTTGAAAAAATAAAACCATCAAAGCCAAACACGTAACACGCACATGTGTCATATGACACGATTGCTCTCGCACGTGCAGAAATGCTTTGGTATAGAAACAATCCTGAGCCTAATTTGTATGTTGGCTGAGTGAGCAGAGAGTAATAACTGCGTTTCTCTCTCCCTCGTGACCAGCTTCCTATGAATGTTGTTTTCGCTGCATAGCCTGACCTAAATTAATCTCAGACAGCACCGACCCCCCCACATGTTTATTAAAGACGAGGTTCTGCAGCTGATTGTTGAGTCTAGTCTAGTAATAAGTCTAGTGCTAATGAAAACATTGTTTACAGCAGGCATTTTTACTTAGTTGAAAAGACAATCATTCTAAAAATCTGAAATTAAACTACCAGATATCTAATGACGCATTTTGCATGTAAGCAAATTGATCCATGTTCTAACTCCTGGTCCAAGAATGGTGTCTAAATTTCTTTCCATGCGTAGATCAGAGATATAGGACTAATTTGGTCTTCCAGGTCTATCTTTTATCTTTTAGCCAACAGTCCACAGTCATTGAGCCTCACTTTAAGGTTTTCAGGACAAACGTCAAGTAGCTGTGTGACATCTCAATCCTCTACAGCAGGGTACATCTTTTGAACATTACAGCTGTTGACTCTAAACTATTGTACAAAAGTTTTTCCGAGAAATGTAGTTGTTAGACTGTGTCCCTTAAAAGGTGTAAAATTGGTGCAGCCCAATTTTCCTGCACCCTATGAAAATGTATTAGAATGTGTGAATGCTAACTACCAGTCTTTTTCATTTTTCTAACGTTTTTCATCCATCCATTGAGAATCCCTGGGAGTCTGCTTCAGGCTTTCCTCTCAGTGGAACGTGCCCAAAAAACCTCCAAGCCACCTGTATGTGGTGACAGACGTGGTTTAAGGCTGTGAGAGCTACTCTCAGTTAATGTCAGTGCACCTAGCGGTTCAGTATAATCGGTCTGGGAACCTTGTGTCCTTTGAGAAAGATGGAAATCCACACTCTAAAATTCCCATTGTCTCTTTTTTATTTAGCATCATTTTTTGTTTGTTTAGAGGTCATCTGTACATTAAAAACGAGTTCTCAGATAGCAGCATTACAATATGGAGGAGAAACAATATCTAATCAAGTAGATGAAGTTGGGGTGGGGATCAGACCACGGTTTCCTTAAGCAGGTCTAAAACATATAAGGGAAGAGGGAAAAAGCAGAGTTAGAAGGCAGCAAAACAAGCAGTCAAGAAAATTAGTCATGTCAGTTTTCTCCTCCAGACAAACACAGACACACACACACAATCTCAACACACTCGAGTACACAACTTTGGGCTGCACATGGTCAGGCTTTCTCTCATCTTGTTGCCATGTCTAGCTCTGCTTTTCTCTCCATCTCTCCCGGTCTGTGGGTTTCAATTGCACACGGATCCAAGCATCACTCCAAGCATTATGAGTAAGGACTTTGAAGTGGCAAATTTTGGCCTACTGCTGCTCAGCTTCAGGAACACATGCACCCGGAAATCTACACCCACATATGAAAAAAAACCTTTACTTACTTTTGCCCATTTATTCACACCAATACCCGCAGAAATGTCATAACTGGAAGTAAGAACATCCATACAGTGCCTTACAAAAGTTTTAACCCCCCTGCCCCCTTGGCTTTTTACCTAATTTGTTATATTCCAATCTGTAATTTAAATGTTTTGCAACCATTGCTTTCAGAAGTCACATAATTATTAAAATGAAGTCCCCTTGTGTGCATCTAAGTGTCTCATGACCTGTCAGTATAAACACACTTTTTCTGAAATTGCCCTAGAGGCTACAGCACCACAAAGTAAAAGGAATCACACCATGAAGACCAAAGAGCTCTCCTAACAAGTCAGGGATAAAGTTGTTGAGAAGTACAAGTCAGGGTGGGATGATAAAAAATATCAAAATGTTTGAGGATCCCATGCAGCACCATCAGTTCCACCATCTTCAAATGGAAAGCAGTTGGTAACACAACAAACCTGCCAAGAGACGACCACCAACTATGGAGTTTGACGGCTGTCAAAAAGATTTGTGCATGATTCTGATAATTGCTTTTTTTTCTGTCAATGAAAATGATTGTACACAAAATTCTGCTGTCATATATGTGAGTCTGAGAAATTGTGCAGGTGCTGATTGTTTCTATGTAAGTTTTGAATACAACTCTAATTTCTGCGGAGATGAAATCTTGACCAATTCAAGCCTAAGGGTACGAGTACCGTATTTTTCGGACTATAATGTGCACTTAAAATCCTTACATTTTCTAAAAAATGCATTGTGCACCTTATGAGCCGGTGTGCCTTATATGTGATTAAAGTTGTGCTTACTGACTGATTTTATGTGGTACAATGTGCTCATAAATCTGTTAAAAGGTGTAAGAACAACTTTGGTTAGCAACAAAACCGCTCCACTCAATGGATATTCAGAGCATTACGGTACACTGTGCACCTCATCAGCCCCCTGAACTGTCTACTTGAAATTTAATCTGACTTTACTGGGGTGAACCGTTATGCACGATGAAGTTTTCTGTCATTTTGCCCCATTTATGGTTTGCTTCTCAATTCAGAAATAATAAATCTTAAAAATTGCAGGCATGCTCTGTAAACAATCCGTTTTATTTCTAGGCAACAAAGTAAACTAGATGCAATGCAACTCATAAAATCAAAATAATTTTGTCTTCTACAACATAACTATTCTATTCCTTCTTACATTTTTGCTTTAGAATCTACAGTATTACTCCATGCACTATGAACTTAAGTTGTCTTATTTTAACTTATCTTTATCACAGTTCTGCCTCGTCCTCAGTCTCTTAAACTCCCCACAGTTTCTGTCTCTCTGAGTCTATACCTCCCCCCCGCTGAGCATCTTCATTCTATCACTGTAATGGCTTTTTACACTGCAGGACACAAATGAGGACAGATGGAGACTAAAAAACTGTCTTAGAGCAACAGAAAAAAGAAAGAAACTGAAGATTGGTGAAAAGGGATGCCGGAAACTAAGAAAACCAAAAAAAGGCAGAAGTTGACGGACAGAAAACTAGAAGCTGACAGAAGAAATTTGCAATGAGATAAATGCTATTCTCTATCATTCATTTAAATAATGTCAGGTGGAAAACATAAATCACATTGCTGATTTAAATCTCTTGACTCAATTAAATTACAGAGTCATTTTAGTCTGGTTTGTTCATGTGCTCAGAGGCCATATGACAGTTCAGATTCACTTCAGTGGGTGCAGATGTAAAGCGGGTTAATGAATCACCATTCAAAGGCACTTCATTACTCTCTGAATGTATCCCTGTTGACATGGGAGAACGTTTAATATGGATTCATGATGTCATCCCCACATTATGTTGACTGTCCAAGAAAAAAAACAAGCTCACATAAGCTCACACAAGCCATGAAAGCACAGGCCAGAGTCACCGAGCAGTGATGTTACGCTTGTAGGCTGCAAAAAGGGAATTAAAAGTAAGCAAAATTCTCTTGAAATGAGAGTATTTTTCCTTGATTTGAGCATGTGAATAAGACTATTTGCCAATGGAATAGGATTTTTGCACTTAAAAAAAGAACAATTCATCTCCATCATCTTATTTCAAGTGCAGGATGTCTAATTAGCTTATTTTAGGGGTAAAAATATTAATTCCACTGGCAGATAATCTTATTGACATGCTCAAATCAAGGATAAATATATTAACTTACTTTTAGCTCCCTTTTTGCAGTACTCTCCGCTTTATTTTTAAATGAAAGCAATGTTCTGCAAAGGAAACATTTCAATGAGTTTGACAGTGAAGAGTCACCGACGATCTTTACAACTCACAATTAAGAATCCATTAGTCTCGTTCTTTTAGGCATAATCTACATCTCATGAATATAAGCATAAAATATGCGGAAAATAACCAGAGAAAAAGGGAAAAACTTGATATTTGGACTTTCGGCTTAGCTCTTTCTTCGCCATAATCAGAATCAGCTTCGTTTGCAAGATATGCGTACACATACAAGGAATGCTCATGATGTGCTTACTCATACAATAATAGGCCTGCAATAACACAATAATGAAGCATTAAAATAAAACAGGCTATAGTATAGAGAGCAAATATAAATGCACTTTAAACGAGGTGGACAGATTGAGAAACTATTGCAATGGTAAATTATTATTGGCGTTAATGTTATTGTTATGTACATGTCTGAGGTGGAAGTGATGCACAGGTGCACATTCGCATACAAACATACATGCCCACTCAGTAGTGGAATTAATAACTGCCTCTGCTGAACTCTACATTCGCCCACTCTCCTGTATGTTTTTTGTATTTTTTCATTAAGCCTTCACTCAGCCATGCATATACCTTTGTCTTGCTTTTATTTGGGTCTGTTAACAAACCAAAAACATGACAGATGCATCCAGCCGGTTGCACCCAGCAGCAAGCCTTGCCAGCGAGGAGTACAGACGTCTCAGAAATGTAGTGAGAGTGTACACTGGAGCTGTAGCACTTCTTTTTCTGTCCGTGGAGACATTTAGCTCTGGCAGTAGACTGCAAGCTTTTACTCCACGAGTTGAGTACCCTGCCTTCTTCCATGGGTCTGGTGGAGCACTTAGAGCAGGCTGAGAGGAGCCACCAGGAAGCATTAGTGGAGATTTTTGGTAAGCAGACTCAGCCTCAGCCAAAGCTCCAACCCTCAACCACATCTCCTGCCTCCTGTCAATTCTCTGCACCAACCCAAAACAGGGTCGGTTGCAGTATTATGGTTTAAGGCGGGACATACGGCTGTGACAAAAGCAAGAGGTGCCGAGCCCACAGCCGAATCCAAAGTAAAGATGGCGGCGCAGGAGGACGCACACGTGGCCACGTCTGTTTAATCAGAATCCAAATAAGTGTGCCTTAGCTAGCTTAACTTGTTGGGGTTTCTCATGGTGCCTGCTGCTTACGACAAACAAAAAACTACTTGGAACCAGCTCAAAGTGGTGCATATTCACCAATATTCTAAACGTTTATATTTATACACCAAATGTTTTTTTTTTTATCCCAATTAAAAGTTTACTGTACCTGGTGTGGTTTTAAGTAGTGAGATCAGAACATGAAGTGAAATAAGGAGCCTAAAGGCATGTAGAAAAGAGACAAACGTGATAGATGAAGAGCAAAATGCATACCTGCACGTTTCTGTCACTGCGCCTTGGAAGTCGGACGAGTTTGAAATGCAAATGAATCCTAAATCTGTTCTCCGCTCTTGCTCTGTGGAATCAGAGCTTTCTGCTGTGCCAACTAACCTGCCACTTTAATAATTCCCTCACTCATATCTCCCTTTGCTTTACCTCTTTTAAATTATCTTTCTCTTCTTTTCCTTCTGCCACTGAAGGAGAACTGTTGTTGCTTTTTTTTTCATGTCGGAGCGGATGTTCGACTAAGAGAGTGAAAATATCCTAAATAAAGCTGAAAATGTTTGCCTTTTGGAGTTTTCTTCTGACTCCCCACTGATGCCAGTGACCTCCTTTCCTTCTGTATTATGATAATGATTTATTCTTTCCATTCATGAACACATTATCTACAACTGTGCAACCTTTTGCTACAATCAGGAATTACCACACATTATAAAACATACATTCATACAGGCCCCTGCTTAAAACCGTCTATGACTCTGTGGTGGCCTCAGCCCCCCTCTGTGCTATAGAATAAAAAGAAAAAAAAGAACACATCTATTTCCACAAATGTTTAATCCTCACAGCGGTCACTGGGTGAGAGGCACCAGTGCATCGTGACACAAAAACATTCACACATACACTTCTGCCTAAGGGCAATTTAGGTGGCCAATTAACCTAACTTGCACATCGTTAGACGGTGAGAGGAAAACGAAGTGATGCAGAGAGAGTCCACACATCCACTTAGGGAGCATGCAGATTCCACACAGATCACGGTTCAGTCCAAGGACTCTTCTGATGCCTGGCAGCGCCTAAAACTACTGCAAGCCACTAAAAGAACCCTTCTACTCCTTGACATATACTGTGTCTTTCTAGTTTTGGTGGATGTACTTGATCAGATTTGGCCAACTTGTCTGTATTTTAAAGTTAAACCATTACTCTTTAGGGTGAGTTACTGAATTCAGTCTCTTTTCTGATGCTCTTAAGCAAACGTTTAGCTCAGGACGCAGCAGAAATACTCTGAACTACCCAATATTTCACCTTCACCACCATATCGCCTGCTAATACACGTCTTCTTGAATGCAGATTTGACATCTTATCCAGGTAACACAAAGGTATCATTTTCCTCATTGATTTGCGCTTTGAGTGCTGTCATCCTCCCTCTTTCACAAGGCTTATCTCATCCTCTCTTTGTCTTTCCTCTTCCCCTCCACCCTCCTGGTCTCTTTCATCGAGGCCTTGACATAATGAGGCCAAACTACCAAAAGTGTGAGACCTTTATCTCTGTCTTTGTCCCTCTCCCTGACGGTCCCTTCATTTTTTTTTTTTTTTTTGTTCGCTGTGCTTATTTGGATTTATTGTGCTCAGTGACAGCAGATGAAGGGAACTGAGGAAGGCCAAATCAGCTTTCCAAAAGGTTTCTTTAAGCTCTTCTCGAAGACGTCAGCCCTGGCCCTTATCCGTGTTACTCTCTGAACAACACAGCCACGTGTCACTGCATCCATTCTTTTGCCCAACGCGCAACGCAACCTGTCACAGCTTTCTTGCTCCGCTCAGTGATTTCTATCTTCCGTTGCTTCTCCTCTCACCCCCGCGCTTGTTTTGCCTCCCATAATATTGCTGTCATTTTTTTTTTTCCAGCCTCTGCTTTTCTCTTGCCTGTTCCATCGGAATCTCAGATGCTTTTCTGTACATTTTCCATTCCGTTTCGCTGCTTGTTTTTTTGTTTTTTTTTTGTTTAGTTTGTTTCGACATTGTGTTTCATTCTGAAAGTTTAACATGGCTTGTGTGAAGTGATTGGGGACAACAACTTTAAGGGTTTACATAGCTACATGCGCGGCGGACTGATCGGATTCCACTTGGAGCCGGGATTATTTTAGCAAAGTCTGGAGCGTATGATGATTGTAATTTTGGAACTACACCTGGTTGGGCACTCCAGCTCCCTTGATGGTGCAGCTGTGAGCAAAACATTCAAACAGCACTCAAGTGCTCATCATTACAGTTGCTACGCAACAGAGTTTTACAAAACCTGTTTTTTTTGGGGTTTTTTTTGTTAATCTTAAGGAAACGCACCGAACTGTCTTTAAACGTAATGTCTTTCCTAAACAAATTAAAACGCTAACATGAATACCACCCACCTCACTCTAGAGGGAATTCATGCACACCATATTGCGGAGGTTCATATGAGAAGAACTACTTAGTAAAACCATTTCTTATTTTATCCATCAGGTTTAACTTATGGCTGGGGGGAAGAAGCTGACTTAGCTGAAATGGCAAACATGGCACACCTTCTATAATTCCTAGATTTTACATATCTGAGTAGAAAAAAAATTCCCTGCTCTTCTGATATTATTTAGAGCAAAGATTCACGTTTACAAAAGCAGATTCCGTACAGACGCGTTATTCATTAAACAGGGATAAAGCAAAGATGGAATAAAGCTGTCTGTAAAAAAAGTGAGTATAGCCTACTATTCAGCAGATTGTTGAACCATTTATACCAATAAAAATTCTAAGTAGTTGTCTTCTGAGTTATACTTCAAGTCTATTACCTGGAGACATTTTTGCTCGTTATCTTTTCAGCATAGCTTCAGTTCTTTGTCATCTTCTGAGTACTGCACTCTGGCCTCGGACCAATCTGCAGGAAAACCACTACAGAGAAGACTGGCAGTTGTCCTCAGCATTTCCTGCTAATGGATAATCTTTATCTCAGTAGAATGGTGGACTTCAAATAGTTTAGAAATGACCTTATAGCCCTGTGCACATGACGGTCATATTGTATTTCCTTTATTGCAGTGCATTAATACAAACCAACGCACAGTTTTTAGTTCCCCCTTTAAACCCCACAGAAGAAGCAAAGGTGTAGTTAGTTTTGTTCACACAGCTTATTTTTTATTTTGTTATGGCATGGTTGAATATGTTTGGATGTTTATCTACATTGGAGGTTAGATTTCAAGTACATGACAAGAACCTTTTGTTGTTTTCTGCTGTATAAAACCATGTAATTCACATGTTATCTTTCTAATCACTGCAACAGAACTCATTAAAAAAGTAAAATGCCTTTTAAGAATGACTTTAGGGTTCAGATAGTATGGATATTTATCTCTTTCTATTTATCTCTTTCACTTTTATTTAGTAACAAGCAACCTTTCCCATGTTTTGTCGCAAGGTTTCTTTACAACACAAACACAAATGCCAGGACATATTACCAAAATGTTTAAATATAAATCAAATCAAATCAAGGATTTAAAATATTCACAGTTTATTCCTAGCAATGATTAATGGTAAACTACTATTTTATAATCAATTTATTTTAGGGGCACATTAAATTGTTGATCAGTTTAACTGATGAGCTGAAGTGACAACTCATCATCATCATCATCATCATCATCATCATCATCATCATCATCATCATCATCATCATCATCATCATCATCATCATTTAGTTGAATTCACAAGGTGACATGTTTTAAAAAGCTGGTGTGCTTAGAGCCTTCACAACAAAAATGTTGCATTTTATTCCATTTTTCAACTGATGCAAGGCAGACAAAATCCTGTGTGCAGAAGATGGTCTGAATAGGGGAGAGTTTGATTGTACAAGGTTTTCCTTAGGAAATGCAATGCAGAATAGAACGTAGAGAAAAAAAATTGTCAGATGAATAAAAATTAATATGATCTGAAACGTTTAATCTTTTAATAATTTCAATGCTACAGATTCTTCCAGGGGGTTTCAGAAGTTAACATAAAGATCTGGTAAACTTCAAATGTTTCCTGGAATGTGCTGCAGCCTGAAAATTGTTATCCGAATAGATACAATTCAGGTTGACAATACAAAAACAATTTCATTTCTGACAGCCGAGCATCCTCTTCCTTGCAGCTACGGTATTGCAACATTATTTTCATTTTAATAATGACTAAAATCTTTTTGAGTTGATGTCTTTGTCTCACCACCTAATTGGTTAGTTATTTAAGGCAATCAATGTCCCATTTTTTGGAATATACCTGTTTGTGCTGCAACAGAGCCTTTTTCAGCTTGCACTGACAGAAACAAAGCCTCCTCTTGAATTCTGCTGCGGGGCGACGCTTTTGCACAAAGACTAATGATTCTGCAGCCTGATGTAAACGTTATGTTCTGTATTTTCATGTAAGATGGAGCTGCCCTGTCTCTGACCTCCAGCTCATCCCTAACCTATCAACCCTCTTCTTCAGTTTTTATATCACACACTCTCAGTCATTTTTTTCTTCCCTGACATCAGTCCTTACATTCAGTTTTTGTATTTTTCATCCCCTGCTCTTGATCTTCCACTCTCTCGTCACCTTCCATCTGCTGCTCCTCAGTGCTTCTGCCAAGACTTTCCTCACGGATTGTAAGAAAACGGTTAAGCTGCATCCCTGTTACATCAAATGTATTTTATGGGAGTTCCCTTTTCAAAGTTCTAAAAGTAAACATGACCCTATTTTGATACTGCTGTAGTTTAATAAACTTGTTCTTTCATTCTTAAATTCCCTATTTCTGCTTTCAATTCCTACACTTGTCTTTTTTAAATGGCATCTTTCCTCCTTGCTCCTTTTTTCCCACTATTGGCCCATTTCTGTTGCTATCTTTCCCTCCGTCTCAACACTTTTGCTTTTTCCCATCTCAATCTCTTCCTGAGTCTCTGACTCGCAGCTTTCTTTATTTCCTCTCCCCCCCTTTTCTCTCTCTAGCTTTTCTCCTTCTGCTGGAGGTATAAATAGGACACATAATAAAGTACTAATTAATCTCTGGTGACAAAATCAAAGAAAACACATCTGCACTGCTGAGAGGAGCGTTGAAGGAAGAGAAAAGGGCAGAAAAGGGAGAGCATGAGGAAGAAGGAAAATAAAATGCAGATAAGAGCTAATTTAGAGAAGAAGAATAAGGTCAGATAAGAACAGGCAATGCAACAGATTTGGGCAACACTTTTTACAAGGCTTCTGATTTTCGTTTTGAGTTTTGGAGAAACAAAAATAAAAGCGTTTAAACTCGCCGTCAGATCAGCAACTTCCCCAGGTGCCATGTTAATTGTATTGATTTATTTGGGATTGACCTAAATCCAATAGAACATCTTTGAGACATTATGCTTAGGTCCACGTAACGCCACCAGCTTGTATCTCAGATTGTTTAGGAACTCAGGGAGGACCTGGTCAGGATCTGGGAGGAGATACACCACGACACCACGACACCACGCATCATCTCAGCAGTAGCGTGCCCCACCGTTGTCAGGCATGCATACAACAACGTACAAACTACTGAGTACCAATCTGAGTTGCTGCAATGACTTTTCAGCAAACTGGACAAGCCTGCTGCATCAATTAAGTTTCCCTTTCTCTGTGACTTCAGATTAGGCCCTCTGAGTTGTTAACTTTCATTTTCATTAAATGATTTAGCATCCTTTTGTTCCTAACACAGTTCCCATTCCATATCAGTATGGATAATAACCACAATTTTTTTTCTAATTGAGATCTGAAGTGCTTTTTTATTGTTCCCTAGATTTTTTAGCAGGATAGATTATAATTCTCTTCTATTTCAGTGCTGCAACTTCAAGTTATTATCCCACTGTATACATGCTTCTTCATATTTTACGCTTTATCCTTTTTATCACTTTCCATCATGAATGCAAGTGCAGCTAAATCAAAAGCTTAAATTGTGGTGAAATAAAATCCACATTTATTAGTAGGAACTGCATTCATCTCGCAGTGCTTTCAAAGCGACCATGACTTAAAACAAGGTCTTAATGGGCCACGTTTTAGTCCAAGTTTCAGACTTTTCTGCTTCCTGACAGAAATAAATATATATCAATGAAATAATAATTAGGGCCAATTGAGATGTAACACAAACGAGAGCAGAACATAAGAGAGGACCAGACTGAGGTGGATGAAAATGAAATGTCAAAAACATTTCTTCTTTTTGTACAATGGGTTGGCTTTATCTAATTTTAACGCTTGTAGGAAAATCTAGTGAGGCTTTGGCTAATAGATCTGCTAATAGATAAAAAAAAAAAAACGGCTTTATGCCAGGACATTGCCAGACGAAATGATGGAAACATTTGTCAGAGCCAGGTGAGGAAGAAATTTTGATTTATCATGACTAGGGCTGGGTGATAAATCAATTAAATGCATTAATTCAAAATTTATTTATTTATTTTTTTAATTTTATGGAATTTTATTTTGCCAATGCACTCATTGGGCTTTCATGAAGAGAACAGCAGCATTGCTGAATATATGTTTAGGGTAATATACTGTCAAGATATTGTAAATAAGAAACTTTTTTCATCATAATACGAGCCACTTTAATTTATTCAGTCATTTTAGTCAAGTTAGTCAAGTTAGTTAGAAGCTACACAAGTGAAATAAAGCCTGTTCTCAGCTCATTGTGTAAAACCACTAGCAGCAAACATTTAGTTGTTGTCATGTTTTCAGCCCTGCAGCTCCACCACTGGGCTGATTGCTAATTACCCTCACCTGCACGCTGCCACTCCCTATTTAACCAGCTGCTCATCTACAGCTCAGTGCGAGATCGTCTGTTGCTCTGGTCACAGCTTTCAAGCACTGTTCCTTGTTCCACGTTCCATGAAGTGTTCTGGTTTTTTGACTCTGCCTGTTCTTGACCACAGATTTTGCCCAGTCCTCCTGAAGAAGTCTGATCTCCTGTTGCCGAACCCAGCCTCCCTCAGAATCTGCCTCCAGCCTTCTGTTTATTGGATTTTCTGTACCTGAGACCCATCCGTGCATGACCTGGACTGATTCTACTAAAGAGACACTGGTTGGTTGTTTTTTGTCCCTGTTTTTTCCCTGAGCTCTCCAGGCAACTCCTTTGCCCATTCCCCCAACCTTTGGACTCCCCATTTCCAATCTACCTGTGAACCCACACCCTCTAGAGCCCCTTTTTTCACGTTCGTTCTGATAATAAAAGTTTGGTGTATTGGACACGTGTTTTGGCTCCGTTTTGGGTTCTGACTAACTCTGAGTTATCGTTACAGTTGTATCTTCATTGTTTTCAATCTTATTTTATAAGCTTGTTTCACAGCTTGTATTTCATTGCACTTTGAATTCAGGTCAACTACCGGACAAAATACATGAAATAAAAGCATTTTACAACCATTTCTTCCATCTATTTTTGTGAAATGAAAAGGAGGGGGAAATTAATATACTAATCGGATTTTGTATAATCAAATAGGAGATTTTATTTTTAAGCCATTTTACTGACATCATTCAGTAAAATTAGTTACCGATGAACAATGGTAACTAATTTATCTCTTAAATGTAATACATCCTAGCAGGATCTTTACTGTAATCATAATACAGTTATTGCCCCAAACAACAGACAAATCTGAACACATCCAAGTTCAGGGACTTAGTGTTAAGCCAACAGGTGAAGGGGGAAGACAGACTAAACTAAAATATTTCCCCATCTTGTTGTTTCCTCTTAACATCAACACATACAGTAAGAGGAGGCAAAATGAAGTAAAATTCTTCATGGTTTGGATTTAACCAGGAGTTGCAGACTAAGTTGCAGTAAAAATAAGGATGTTGCCTGGTGTTGAGAAAACAATCTGAGTCCAGCACAATGGAGACCGGGACAAGAGCGAGTGCAAATGTAGTGGAGATTAAGACCGAGACTATGGAGCAGGGATTTTAAGACCACTATGGAGATCACGATCGATATCGTGTCCAACAACACTGCTGGACAGTTTAACACTGATCTGATCTGATCTGAGCTATGCTGCAGCGTAATGACTCAGTCTAAAAGTCTCCGTCAAGGCTGTTTAAACTGGCAGCAGAACTTAGAAACAGACAGTTCAAGTTTTGACAGACGTGAGTACCCTCTTACACCTTTAGAGAAATTGCTTCCTTTTTAAGAACTGAGTCTTCATGTGAAAACATGACTAGTGATGATTTAGGATTTCGTCTAAGAGGTCTGTGGGAATCCCTCCAGATAACCAAGTCCCTGCGGGGAAAGCCCAAGTCAGTAAACCTTTCAAAAAAAAAAAGATGGAGTTGTAACTGGTAGACAGATTCACAAAGATATGACATCATTTTATTTTGTTCATTCTGCGTCTACCTTATCAGACTGCTGCACGGTTAGGAAAACAAAAATCCAAGTGCTGCGGCTGGGTAATACACAGACTTTTAAACTTTCCAATTAATTTTTTTTTTTAAATAATGTTTAGTTTGCACACTTTTTTCTCTTTTTCACAAAATATAACAAAGTTAATCTCTCTGAAATATTCCACTTTCAATCTATTATTAGGTGGTGATAAAAGGGAAATGCAAATCCCAACAAACCATGATGGCCAAGGCACAAGATAAAATTAACTAAGTCACAAAGGCTTTACACAAGGAACTGCTGAACAGCAAGCCTAGCAAAAAAAAAAATAATCTGACACTTTGAATTGTGATGCTGAATGCAAGCTTCACAAAACAGAATTACAGCAACTTTTCTGGGAAACCAAGAACATGCATTCTCCACACCTGATCCATCCTTGCAGACTTAAAATAAGGGTTGTGGCTATCTCCAGGAATCCATTTGTTAGAGTCAGGGTAAATACGGGTCACAAGCCAACGCAGAGGGCAGACAGCTTTACACGTACGGACTCACTCCTATGGGTAATACAGAGAGGCCAGTCAACATAATGTGACTGTTTTTGGATTGTGGGAGGAAGCTGGAGAACCAAATAGGAAGCAAAACCATGGCACCATGCAGTCCAGTAAGCATCTAAAACTATTAATGATGACAAGAAAGTTTGACTCCTTGAAAGCAAATGATAGACCGGGTAAAATGTTTGCCCTGATTTCCTACTCATGATGATATAATAGCGAACTACAAGAAAAAGCTTGTCACAGCAGGGTCCTTAAGGCAAAATAACCAAAACATATTTTAAGTAAGAAAATGCTCACTTTTGTTGAAACAAGTCATCTATCCAACAAAACCTCAAGTACAATTTGTTTTTTACCAGCTAGAAAGGTAAGCAGTTTGACGAAAGGTTGCTGACTACAAATAAACACAATAACACCCATATATTAAAACAGTTTGTTCTTGTTCCCTTTTCATTCTACAAGTCTTCCATGATTACTTAGCTAGGCATGTGGTACCTGTTAAACATTTGTAAATGCTCATTAAAAACCCTCTAAATCTTTGGAATCAATATAGAAACCCACTAAAGCATCTATAATTTAATAAAACTGGACTTAATAAATGATAAATAAAAAACTCTCTATAAGGACTCTTTGAAAACTCTCGCTTTTAGTTTGCGGGGATTATAACCTGTGCAAACAAACAGCAGCCAGCGTTGCTGCAGGCGGTTTCCTGTGGACAGAAGAAAATCCTTTTTCAAAGTCACTATTTGTCAATTATTCCTAGGAGTTCAGGATGGAACAGATTTAATGTGATTCAGCAAGCAAACCCGAAGGTTGTGGAAAATTATTAATCAGCAGTGGGTCTCTGTTGTTAAAAAAGAAATCACAAGCACGGCACTCAGGGCGTGCAGCATAACAAACGGAGAGACAGCTTTTTCCAAGTTTACTACAGAGCCTTCGTCTTTATTTTTGCCAAACAGAGGAACAGTTCTTTCTGGGAACATATGGCGACAGAAACAGGAAATGTTTTCATCTAGAGTTGGCAAGAAACTTTTCTCACTGATATATTTCCAGAACAACATTTATGATACATGTTTAACTTTATGGAGGAAAATTAGGAAACAGCGATTTTAAATTTAAATAATTTGTGTTTACAGAATTTGTACTTTTGCATATTAAAGACAAAGGCCCAGATGAAACAGGATATTTATATTTGATATAGCAAAAAAATGCAAAGATTAGAGCACACTTGGACATAGATTATGCAACATTTGTGTAATCCCTACATTTGCTAAACTAAGCATAAATATGATAAATAATAGTTGGGTAATTTTAGGTGCTATTGGTGTTATTATGCAAAGCTGTTGCTTGATTTTACTTCTGCAGGTCTTTTGTAGAGCTCATAAAATCAATTTTAACAGTTTTTAAAGTAAATGTCACCAGCCACCTGAAGCATATGGTCCTGTGTTAGTCAGTAAAGCTAATTACTCCGCAATGTAGTGTTATAAGCACTGCAGCCGTGCAATAAACGGCCAGATGCAGTTAATGCCACAGTTTTAAGTGCGTGATGGGTGACCCACAAAGATCAGGTTCATCTGTCAGTAGTAACGCAACGCTCTGGTTTCCACTGAGAGCCATGAAGCCTTTGATGCGATGGGAACGCGACAGAGAAATCTCCGCAGAGTTAGTAACAGCAGGAAGATGTGACAGTGATTCATCCTCCGCACTGCGCTGCGACAGGGGCAACTTTAAGTCGCGTTTCCGCGGGGGTACCAGACCGTCTTCATTACAGCCTGCAGCCCGCGGTGGGCGGCAGCGCTCCCCGACAGGCCGATAGGCGGCGTTTTGTCCCCGTTTGCCGCCCTCTCCAGCGCGTCTTCGGGCTTCACATCAAAGTAAAGCGTCTCCAAACTCATAAATAAATCAAGTGGAGTTGGGGGGAAAAAAAGAGAGAGCTGCGCGTTTCCCTCCAACGAAAACACGGAGTGTGGGGACCGGTGGAGGGGTTGCTTAGAAGTTTTATGCAGCTTTAACCGAATGATTTCATCAAGCCATCAGAAACGAGCCATAACTTTAATGAATAAGAGGTGACCGAAATCCTTAAAAAAGAATCTACAACAGGTGTACTGAATCAGTTCCCTGTGTTTTCCGCGCGCTTTTACGCACAGCAATTTAGGATTTGAGGTTCAAAAATATGAAATCGGAGGACAAAAATGCCGTTATCCATCCAGCAAATCAACATAAAAACCGTTCCATAGCGCACCGTTAGTCACACAGTTGTCCACGAAACCTGGAGAAGCTGTCAAATAAAAGTAGAATGCAACATAAATAACCGACCATTTGCTAAAACAGACCAGTCAGTAGTTGCTGAAGCGTTTTTTTTTTTTTTGTTTTTTTTTTGGTGGGTATAAGATTTCCCTAAACCGAAATCCCAAACTACAACCCATCAGCGAAAGACACCAACAAGAAAAGAGTCTGAACAACTCTAATAAAGCAACCGACTGCAACGCGCTGTGGAAACTTCAGGTTACAACAAAACGCGTAAAAAAACGACCAATCGGGTGAAAGTGTACCCGTTATGTGTTTTCCTTACCTTTTTGCAGAAGCCTCCTCTTTAATATAGCCTGAAGAAAAAGCATTTTCAGCCACACTGTGTCCAGCTTTGATAACTTAGTCTCTCCTCGTTGAAGAGCAGAGGAGGAAGAGGGAGGAAGAACTTCTGCCTCCTCTCTCCTTCTTTTCCACCCCCTCCCGCTCCTCTTCCTCCCTGCACTCTCTCTCAGAGGGACACCCTCCCCGTTGACATTAGCTGAACTGTGGAGTGCTTGTATGTTTCCTCTCTCTTCAGATGAAAACTGGAGTAAACGCCGTGACTGTAATTGACTTTAATCAGCCTTTCACTCAGTCAGCCGCTTCCAGTCTGGCTCTGTTCTGTCGCGACTGGGCCGCGCAATAGTCTCCTCCTCATTTTCTTTGTCTGCTAATTTAATTACAACATTCTCACAACATTTCCTCTCGTTTTGTCTCTCTCCCCCTTTCTCTTATAGTTTCACTCCTGATTATGCAAAAATTGAAGACTGTAGCCTGAAGCCTTGGGGACTTTTATTGCCCTAGTTTTCCCCTCTTTTTCAGACTTTGTGTCTATTAGGCGTGTATAATGTAGGTCTGCAATGTTTATGTGTGGAGCAAAAAAAATAAAAATAAAAATCTGAGCTGCAATGCTACTCAGCAGTTCTTACTTTGAAGGCTTTATGTTAATGAATGGAGACCACTGCCCCTTTAAAAACTGCCCTTCAGCACCACAGACAGCGCCCATCAGCCCACACACTGAATTTTTCATTACTTGCTTCACCTGCTTAAATCTATAGGCTCAAAACGGACAGAAACTTAATTATCCCACCATGCAATGGTCACTAAGGAATAGGCAGGGCTGCCAGTCTACCAGAGGATTAATTCATAGGGGATAAACTGGATTCAAAAATTCAACAACTGGCAGAGCTTAAGACGATGTCGCTGCACAATCACTGAGTCCTTCCAGGCTCTGGTGGAAACTTAAAAATATAACTCCTCTTCCAAGCAGTGTTGGCCACCTCATTATCAAACAAACAAAAGTGGCACAGATTTACACCAAATTTGAATTAGAAAATACATCAAAAAGTTAATTGAAATGTAACTCAAATGCAGCTTCAAGCTAATACAGTTTTAAAAAAAAAGTAAAAGTGAAGCAGCAATATATATTTTTTTTAGTGTGGCACACGCTAAAAGTTAATACTTAGAGCACAACGCAACGTAGGAATACATAGCAAGCATTTACTATAGGGGTCCCTTCAATTAAAATAAACTATTTTGGAAAAAATCATGAATCAAAATAGTTTTTTTATTTGAATGAAAGAGGTTTAGCTAACAGACTCATGTCTGTCTGCGATGAAAGTGTAATTTTACACAATTTGCCGAATACAATATTTTAGATAATATTAAACTAATATTCAAATATTGATATCATTGAATGTATAGAGAGGATACATGCAATATATCAATTTATGTCTATCTATGAAATGATAGAAAGAACTTTGTATGTCATAATGATTACAACAATAATAAAGCTAACATAAGGTATATGGCCCAAATTAAGGGTATGCGTATCAGTAATGCTTTAAAATTAAGAGTTGCAGTTTGAATAAGTCATTTACAAATAAGTCAAGGACATCTGTATTAGAACTATCTAAGAAAGCATATTATTTGGTGTACCTGTAAGTATGCTGCTTAGCCACTATTTTATCATTATTATTTAGGCAATTAGTTTTATGCTGGCAGTATTCAGACAATGATGTATACATATGACTGTAGCTTTCTCAGTTTGTCTGTTTTAGTGTATATGTTCCAACAAAATAAACCCAGTAACCAAATATAAGGAATTTTCCTTCACCCATGTATTTATTGTCTATACCTGCTTGTTTGAGCTGGGTTGTGGAGAAGATGGTGCCTATCTCCAGCCTTTCGGTCATTGGTCGACAGGCAGAGTACACCTTGGACAGATCACCAGTCCTCGGCAGCACAAAGACACACAGGACAAACAACCATGCATTCAGACTCTCAAAGCTGAAACCTAAGCATTCACACAAAGAATACCCAAACTTCAGAAAGCCTGCGGGGAGACCCCAGGCCATGGTTTGAGCCAACCGAGTGACACTAAGTGAGTAAAATGTATTCCTTAAGTACTTTTTGCAGACACACAATCTAAAGGTGTAGTGGACAATCTTTTTTGGCTTTGAGTTCCCGGGGGGATCACCTTATACTGTTTCTCCCACTTGCCAATAATTGTTACATGCTCACGTAATGTCAATGTGCGTGCACGTTCCTTGCCAGCTTCCTGTTGCTGGCTGTGCATGCACACTTCTAATGTGGATTAATGCAGGACCAGATGTAAAAAAAAAAAAAAAAAAACATATGACGCTAGACCAAATCAGGAGCATGCTGATTAGGTTTAGGTGACAAACCCCAATGGCAGTGTTCGGGAAATCCATGCCAAATATAAATCAACAATTTAAGCTTATTGAAAGCATTCTACATTCTCAAAGAAACAGCAGATGCCATAAACCTCAAAAGTGCATATACCCCGTTTAAAATTTCAGATTTTGAGACTCAAAGAAATGATTCGGTGAATTATTTTTTACAATTGTCCCATCTTTAGTGTTCAATGCAAAAGAAAAATCTAAAAAGAAAATTCAAATAAAAAGGTGCAATAAGCTGACCAGAGAGAATGCATGCAAGGCCAGAACATTTAAATCTAGGATTGAAGCCAGGACGTGTTGCTGCAAGCAACAGCGCCACCAACTGTGCTGCAATGCAGCCCATAAGAAGTCAAAAAAATTTGTAATAACATTTAGCGTGAAACAAAATAATCCTATTTTTACTAATTTCCTTCCGCATGAGCTTCATATTTAACTTGTGGAATCGCCTTGTATTGCTTGTAAATAGTTTGCCATCAGAAATACTCCTAAGAAGCACTGAAAGGAAATTAGAACTCATGGAATATCAAATGAATCTTTCTCAGCATCTTAGTGGGGAGTCAATTTGAGGCCTCACAGAAAATTGGATCTGCCGAAGTATAATTGAAATCCTGAAGTCACAGCAAGGCCTCAGTGATCCATTTCTACACATACAAAAGCACAGGCATGCTGTTGACTCAGCTCTATCAATGAACAATTTTGTATTCTAGAATGACTGTTCTGTGACTCACAGATGTCTTTCCAAAATGTATAGTGTTTAGGACTCCAAGGAAGCGACACACGAAACACTTTGAGACATTTTTAGGAGTTTCTGTCTGCTCTGACGTTTCTTCCAACTGTGTTTACCTGAATCTATTCAAAGCTTCTGCAGCGTAATTACCAAATTAGCATAAGAACAAGGAAACTCACTTAGAGTCTAAAATCAATGTTTTATTTCTGTGTCTGTCACCTAAAACAAATCTAGAAATGTGTTTTATGTTTATGAAGACATTATGTATATTTTCTGAAACGTACTGACATCACTACTAAACATACATTTTCATTTGGTGTGATCCATTTTATGTTGGCAGTGTGTATTCGGATGAAGGGTGTAAAATCACAAAGTCATACAGCTTCAGGACTGGGTACTTCACTTTTCCTATTCTGTCATTTCATTTATTTTTCCATGCTCAGTTCTTATGCCCAAGTAGTCAAATATTATTTACTGAATTTATTAGAAAGATGATCAACTACTGGCAGTTGGAGCAGCTTTATGCATTTGAGATGCCAAGGCGAGGAAACCTTCAATGGTGCAGACAGAGGGTCTGATGTCAGGTGCATATAAACCCAACCCCGGAGTGGTAAAGGTTAAAAAATAAAACAACTGGACTTCTATTCTGAAGCTGACATTTCACTTCCCCTCCAGGAAGCTTTCTCAATTCAAAATGTCTGAAGCGAAAGATCTTCAGAAGTCCAAATGTTTTATTTTCTAACTTTTTTTGGATTGATCATGACCTGGATGACTGAAAATCTTCACCAACACACTGGAGTGGTATTTCTGCCAGGCAGTGTATCTCCCTACGGTTTTAAAACGCAGGGAAAATGCACAACATTTTAATGAGTGTGCGACTTAGCAAACAGGCTTAAATCAGAGACTTTCATTCAGTTCTTTCTGACAACGTTTCAACAGGAGTCCCTGGATAGGTGTTTGCTGTTGCGATGACCCGGATAACTCAGAATATGCTCAGGCATGAAGATTCAAATATTAGATGCTTTTTCCACACCTTAATTCATGGTTTTAGCATTTGGTTTCTTTTATTCTTGCATGTATCCACTTCTCAGTTTTCTTTTCTTATACTTTTTACTTTGTTCTCGATGTTCACAATTTGAATTGTTTATTCATTTTTTCGCTGATTGTATTTCCTGCTGTATCTGCCTCTATCCCTAATCCATCCGTCTGTCCGCCTCCTCGCCTTCTTCTAATGAGCAAAGTATCTGTTTCTGCTCCAGATATGTCAAAAATCTCCTCTGACACAATCAAACATTCATCACAAACACACAGACACACATCGGGCCCTGCCTCCACTCCGCGTTGAGGTTTCTGAGGAGAGTTTGATGGTCTGATCCCAACTCCCCCAAAACATTTTTTTTTCTATATTTTTTGCCTACTTCTTGATTGACTGGATAATCCTACGTTGAAACAACACATCACACCTCACTGCTGCTGAGGTTGTGTTTCTCTACAGATTGTACGTCTTGAAGACTGGAATAGGATCCTCAAATTCACAGAATATAATGATTGCCTGAATGAACCTATTTACATTATGAGTCACAATGCAAAAAAAGCCCCATTTGTTTAGTTAAAAACACTTAGAAGAAATATCTCATTTTCCAGCAGTATGATAAAATGTCAGCTAACTCAGTTGCAAGTTTTAAGATGAGCACACAACATACCAGGAACAAGCATTCACAAAGACAGATGTCTTTTTTAATTTGGGCACAACAGTGACTGTGAATCAGCTTGAAGCTGTTGTCAGCACACAACCCAACACAGAGCTTACAAATGTAGACAACCCAGGAAGACACAAATCAAGAGAGAGACACAAAGGTCAACAGGATATCTGATTTCTTTATTTTGTCATCCACTGAAACACTGTTAGAGATAACAGTGTTTCAGTCCTGAAATAAATGTGTAATATGGTATTCTTTGCTGCTGTTGCATTTTTTTAAAGTGCCTTTATCTTGTCGATATACCCGTTAGAAACCACTAGGAGGTGCTGCAGCTCTCACATGTCTTCCCTTTAAGCTCTAATGCTTTTGCATTTATCTAGATTTTGTGCAACAATGCTCAGTTACTGGCCTTCATTGACAAAACTGTTTTTTTTTGTGTGAAAGAATTGTAAGAAAACCTTTGATTGCGAGCTAAAATCAGCCATCTACCGTCAATCAGTTTAACAGGCTCACTGATGGGGGAGTTAGCGCTCTCACAACCAACAATGACCTCAGACAAATATCCATCAGTTAGAAACTTTCCAGGAAAATCCTGCAGTGTGACTGCTGCTGCAATTTACATTTAATGCAGCGCCTTATTATTAAGGCATCCAAGCACATTAAACTTTTCCTTGACTGATGACTGATTTCCCAAATTAGCACTACTTTGTGTGTGGATTAAGGAACAAAGAGTGCACATAGTCGTCTTTATTTTTCACATATTTAAATCTGAAAAGTGTGCTGTGCCAGGGTTCTAATCTGATTAGAAAACTTTCTGTCATGTTCTGGCCCGGCTGACTGCTAGATTCTCTCATTCCTCCTGCAAACAGTGTTGCCAGATTGGGTGGGTTTCCTCTAATCTTTAATTTATTTTATTTTTTTTTTGAACATGTTGGGCAGGAAAAAAAAAACTTTAGACAGGTTAATAAAGATTTGGCTGCTTTTCACAAACTTTGGTGGGTTTTTAGAAAATAATAATAAGGGAATTCTATCAAAATAATTGTAATTCTGTGGCAGGAAAGTACATTTTTAATAGAATGCTAATTCTCTTGCACACATTCTATTGGTAAATTATTTTTAAAAAGTCTAGAATCTGCCAAACCTGACATCGTCATCCATTAATGGTCATTGGCTTATCAAGCGTAACTGTGAAATGGTTACAGAGTATAAAGAGTATACATTGATCTATACTCTGTGAGAGAAAGAGAGATATAAATGTATTTTGGATTTAGTTAAATAGACAACTTGTGTTAGTAGGCTATTGATAACTTTTTTACAGTTGCTATGACAACGTGATTGGGGAAAGTGATCTTTGTGTTTAGGTTATTTATTTGCCTGATTGCACATTTTGTGAGGCGCCTGTATGTGCAACTTATTCATTTATTTTATTAATTGATTAATTAATTTATTTGCTATAGAGCAGGTGTGTCACACACTTCTATGCTTTTAATGTGATTCCAAGAAAGCTTGAGATTTGTTATTGTTTTTGTTTGAATGGGCTGGTTTTTCATTGTGTTAGGGCTGGGAACTGTCAGTCAGATCTGGCAACCCTGCCTGCAATCTACAATCAAGGTGATCTGATGCACCTGTGACCATCCCCCCAGCAGCAAAATCAGCATCATGCTGTCCACCTGCTCTCCTGCCTTCATATACAGCTGTCACTCAGTCAGTCTGTGCCAGATCAGCAGCGTCTCTGGTATGATAAGTAAAGTGGGACACAAAAACTCAACACCTATTAGCAGCAACAAGATTTTTTTGTGATGCATACAACCTGACTTTGATCAATGTTAAATGAAACTGATAAATTAGCATAAAACAACAAACTAGAAAATTTATTTTATTTAAGCTAAATGTAATTTATAAAGAAATTATCAATAAAGGCTCACTCATGTTGTTCATTTATTGAACATAAAAGATTCAAATCAATTCTTTGCTTTCTTTTGCTATTTTTTTATATTGTAAATCTTTTAAAGCGCAACACTGTCTGGCTGAATATCAGGTTTTCTTGTGATCTGATTAATTCCATCATATGTTTGCTGTGTCCCAACATAACTTGTGATGAACTACGGGGAGCTCTAATAACTTTCCATAAACAAATGCTCTTCTCTTGTTACTCTTCCAAAGTAAAGGAGGCCAGATTTGTGGAGTGCATGACTAATAGTTATCCTGTCAGCCATTTTTACCACCTGAGCTCCAGATCTTTGCAGCCAGGCGGCCCAACCCCTCCCACAGCACTTAATAATTGTTTTTTACTGAACTGTGAAATACTAATTAACTTGCCTTGCCTTGCCTTACCCCCCAAATTACTCTGAATCTCTTTACTGCTTCACTTATTAGTGCTTTCCATGCCTGACCCTCTTTTTAAGTGGACAGCCATGTCTTGGTAGGCTGGAAGCTGTGCCATATTCCCATATTCTGCGCCATATTCAGATGATCTGAATCGTACTCAATGATACATTCAAAGCTCAGGATATTATTCTATACATTAAAGCTGCACTTAACTTTTTTTATCTTTCTAACTTTCCTCTACCTTATTGTTTTCATGCTGTTCATCTTCCTATCTGAATTTCAAATGTTTTAAAGGATTGCAAGACACTGTTTTACTGTTGTCACGTTGCCAGACCTCAATGCATAAGAACGTGTGGCCCCTTCATCCACATTTATTAAAATAGGTGCACACATTTCAACAGCACTTCCAGTCTGACTCCTGAAGCCACACTGGCTGCCAAAATAAAAGTCCTGTATCAAACACAACAACTGACTAAACTAAATCGTACAACTACAATATCTCATCAAATGGTGCAAATAGTGTTTTCATTAATGTTATTAATTAAAACTCTGAAAGTAATCCCAAGATTAAATTACACACGGATGGATTGTACTCAGTCATTAGGTAAATTTTGAGGGCAATTAGGCGCATTGTGTTTGAGGTAATTAATTTAAGACTATTCAAAGTAAAGAGGACTGAATGCTAATTAAAGCTGCCTTTTTGATTTGTATTTGTCAAAAAAAGAGTTGAAAACCATGTATCCTTTTCCTTCAGGAATATGTGCTTCCTAAATACTTTAGTCAGTATTTCTCTTCATAGTAGGTACACCTGGTCTGGCGTTCTGTTAACTGTGACATCATCCAGAGAAGACGGCTCACCCGCTACTACCATCTAATGTAGAACAGATTACTAGATCAATGTGTGCTTCTGTGCTTTTTTGTTTCTCTTGTTGTGTCTCTGTTCTGTCTTCTGTAACCCCAGTCGGTCGAGGCAGATGACCGTTCATACTGAGCCCGGTTCTGCCGGAGGTTTTTTTTTTCCCGTTAATGGGTGGTTTTTCTTCCCACTGTCGCTTCATGCTTGCTCAGTATGAGGGATTGCAGCAAAGCCATGTACAATGCAGATGACTCTTCCTGTGGCTCTACGGTTCCCCAGGAGTGAATGCTGCTTGTCGGGACTTTGATGCAATCAACTGGTTTCCTTATATAGGACATTTTTGACCAATCTGTATAATCTGACCCAATCTGTATAATATGATTGAACTTGACTTTGTAAAGTGCCTTGAGATGACATGTTTCATGATTTGGCGCTATATAAATAAAATTGAATTGAATTGAATTGAATTGAATTTTGTCGGTCTTTCATGCAAAATCCTGATGAAATACATTGAAAGTTACAGTTGTAATGTGACAAAATGTAAGAAAGTCAAAGGACTATTACATTGTTTTTGCAAGGCACTTTATTCTCATCATAAGTCCAGCTGTGTTTCCTGTGTCCCTTTCCTTCTCCTCCTCCTCCTCATCTATCTTATTTTTTGCATGTCAGCTTAAATATTAAGAGCACCTTGTATTTTGTTCATTGCTGAATGTCTCAGTCAGATCCCTGTTATCTTATTCTGCTCCATCAACAAGTCATACTGTCTGAAGTCTTACTAAGTACAATGTGAAATTAGTTATCAAGATTTCTTTAATCATCGATTCACAGTGTGTGCCTTTAAGAAATCCCCATATTTTCACTACAATTCCAAACAGATCCTGTTCACACTGAATTATGTTTACAGTCTATGACTGTAATTTCCCTCTGGGATTATTAAAGTATTTCAAATTCTGACTCCTGCCCTATCAGTACCAAAACAACATGAATCGAGAATCTTTGATTTACGTCATGCTGCAGATGAAGATTTGATAACAAAAAGGTCCAAAAAGTTAGTTTTTCTTTCTCTGTAACCAGAGTTACAGTTATGTGATTTTCTATCTGCTGCACCAGAGATTGGTCAATTCTACATCTGCATGAAAATTACCTCTTAGGATGTCCACTGAAAATGAGCAGATTGCTAAATCTTTACATAACATCGTCCCCTTAATCAACACCCTCAGCTGGAGCTGGGAAAACAGGCTGCCAACACGGATCAGTCACAATTCCTGCGGACATTATTTTTCATCTTCAATATTTTTTGCAGGCCAGGATGCGTAATTGCATTTCAGAAGTACCCACAGCCAGAATTTGTATTTCTTCTAATCACTGCTGGATCACTGCCTATGGGATGAGTCGCTGGCTCAGCTCGGCATTAAACCCCAATCTTTGTGAGTGATAAACAGGATTACAGAGCACTTCATAGCCAAAGCACCAACATGTTAGGTCACGCATTTTAGTTTTCTTTTGTAACTTTGTAACGCTACGTTTGATTTCAAGTCACAAATCTGGCAAACTTCACCCCTAATAGCACAGATCATCCTAAATTCAAGATTTTAGACTGACATCCAAATAAAATGACTGTTTTATTCAAAATATTTAAATTCAGGGTGTAAATTGTGGGGTGGGGTTGACTCCCATAATTAAGTCAGTGTTGATGAATCTTGCTTTAAAAATTTAAGACCACCTTAAATTGGACCATACCAATTCTAATCCTGCTGTTGTTTTTACCTCCCACTGCTGTCAGATTATCCAAGAGCTGAACATCCCTAATTATGTCATTTTGAGTTTATCCGAAGGAACTGGAGAAATGAATATTTAGATTAATTAACTTCCATGTTTTCTCTTTAGTTTCTTAATTACATTATGCAGACCATCCGAGGACACATATTCAACTTTCTAACATTTTCTTTGCAGTTTAGCTAAACAATGTTAACCAGCTGCATCGGCAGCTTGTCAATAAGGGGCGCTCGGACGCCACCCCAGTCAAAGTTACAGGAAACAAAGTGTAGACACGGTAAACATAAATTACAAAATAAAAAGTAATGATCTCATCTGTTCTCTCATAATTTGTGTCTGACTTTTGATTTTTCAGCTTTCCCATTCTGTTTTGGGTTTATATGATTTTATTTTTTTTGTGAAATTCATATCTCTTAATGCAGTGGAATGCCAGACAGATCAGTGTCTATGTATGTTTTTGGACTTTTCCTTCCACGTGACTTTTCGCTGGTTTCTTGTCAGTTGCTTAAAGATTTGGTCATTTAATTACAAAACACTTATTCCAGGAGGCTTTGACTGGATGTTTAGCAGATAATGGAGTTTAGACAGGATGAACCAGACTTAAAAATCCAGCAGCAGGCAAGTGACTGTAGACACCTCTAGTTTTTCCCCTAAAACCACATCATCTCCCAAATTTTGTATCATCAGCCATCACTGGGTTATACTGTCTTTACCTGCTAAAGTTATGACCTAGGACTTAGCTGCTACCGTGGATGCCTTAAACTAGATCCTAACTTCAGTATTCTGGTTTTCACCTGAAAGTGCTGTGATATAATGCTATTATAATTCAATTCAATTCAATTTTATTTATATAGCGCCAATTCATTTTATGACACATTCCAAAGTCAAATTCAATCATATTATACAGATTGGTCAAAAACATTTCCTATATAAGGGAACCCAGTTGATTGCATCAAAGTCTCTCCAAGCAGCATTCACTCCTGGAGAAGCGTAGAGCCACAGTGGACAGTCGTCTGCATTGTTGATGGCTTTGCAGCAATCCCTCATACTGAGCAAGCATGAAGCGACAGTGGAAAGAAAAACTCCCCATTAACGGGAAGGAAAACCTCCAGCAAGCGTTTTACCAGAGTTTTTCATCCATTAATCCACTTTCTATACCCACTTTTCTGTGCAGGGTTGCTGGGGGCTGGTGCCTATTTCCAGCAGTCAATGAGAGAGAGGCGGGGTACACCCTGGACAGGTCAAATTATAGATCAGTACGCCTTTTTAATTAGATGTAAATATCAGATTCATTGTTCTTTCAAACTGGCACTCCTTTTACATTGTTTTATTATCTTTTGAGAGTTAGGTGTCTGTTTAGAGTTAAAAATAATTTTGGATTGTCGTGTTGTTAATAATCTACCGGAACCTAATTACAGAAGTCAAACCCTTACGGGTACGTCACACATTGTCGCACAAAATATGGAGCCCATTGTGCTCTCAATACTCCCCCATTGAACTCAACGAAAACAATTTCCAAGACCTCTGGAGATTTTTTGTGTTCTTCATCAGTAGGTACCCTTCCAGTCCTTTTACTTTGTCCTATATTTAGCATTAGGACATTTAGCAGAGGTCTACAGTAATAAAGTTGCTCTCCTGAATGAGCCTGCTCTCAACCCCTATTAGGTTGAATCTCAACTGAGGATTTCTCCCAGAAACTACAAACCAAGATGGATTAGACTACTATCTACCGACGCTAAATACTCCCCTGCTAATATGTGCCACCCCAAAGACCAAACAGGTCCCTTTTACCTGGTGGTTCTGTTGCTTTAAATGGATGCAATTCAACAGTTGAGGCTGTTCTCTAAACTCGCTCAGCACAACTGTGTGAGCTGACAGGAGAGACTCATAACCATGCCTCCTAAATATAAAGTACTGTCTAGAGCCCAGATATGACCAGATACGATGAAGAAATGACATGTGCAGTGTTTACTCGACCAGCCAGAGAACCACGGGCTCAGACTGTGGATCTCACATTAAAAGCGTGAAAGGCATGTGAGAGCTGTCAGGAGAGCTCAGCTCTACTTCCCTGCATATTATCCCGTCATTAAATGTGAAGGCAACCTAAGCCCCTATTCCAGAATCTTATTTTTTCCTCAATATCTGTAAAGTTATTTTCTGTTTCTTTGTTTTTATCCGCTCGTGATTAACTATTGGTCCAAACGTGAGGCATTAAGCTATGTAGGTATTAAGCAATCACAGCTATTCCTATTTCCTCCAATGATGAGATATGCAATAATCATTACTACAACCCAGGAAGAGCATGTGTCACAAGTCATGAACATGTACATAATACATGATGGGAGTTTTGTACTGCAGGGACGCATAAATAGAACATCTTGCAAACTTCTCTGGATATGTGTGTATTTGTCATGTTGGGTTTAAGTCAGCGAGCCTCAGCAGTCTTACTGCTGTTTAAAAAAGGCTAAGCTCTGCTGACATTGTGTGGGTTAGGCGTTCAATTTGAAAACACAAAAGCCGTGTCAGGTCTTAAAGACGCGTTGGAAAACACCCCCCGAGGCTTCCATTCTGTCTCAGGAAAAAACGAAAGGTCTTCATGGTTTTCCTGATAGCTTTTGACTTTCTCTGCTTGTTATCATCTGATTTATTTTAGAAAGTAGCTCTTGTAAGTAGTTGCTGAACTGGAGTGGCTGTGAGATCGTTTTTTTTATTGACTCTGCAAACACTTTTAGCAATTCTTTACTAATATGTTCCAGTATTTTAATTGTTAGTCTAATACCATCAGTAAATGGAACACATTAACACACATCACACTTTATTCACTTTATACTGTCGGTGGAAAGTTGGGATTGCTAAAAAAAAATTCATATTTTTACATTTTTGTCACAGTTTTCCAGGGATCTCTGTCCAAAGAGGGTGTTTTGCTATAACATTCACCCAGGTTCTTTTATTTTTGCTAAAAATAAGTTCCTAACCTAACTTAAAGACACAAAAAGGAAAAAGGCAATACTTTTAAACAACAAATAAAGTCCATTTTAATGTCTTTACCAGCAGAAAATAAGTGGTGCAAGGTTTGAACTCAGATTATTGCAGCTCATTGAGAGACTGCAGGAACTCTCCATCAGAATTAGACAAAGGCAACATCAAGTTTTGAATGTTGTGGCTATGCAAAAGTAAAAAAAAACAAAAAAAAAAAAAACAAAAAAAAAAAACACAACAGCTATGTGTAATAAGTAAATGCTCCATGACAACTTCAACTTTCAGTGTGAAGCAGTCGTTCAATATTACTTGAACAATTAAGAGTGAAAAATAATAGTTAGAAAAATGCACAAAGAGGCCACATCCCATCTTCTGCCACAGGATGGTAGTAAGAGGGTTAAAGAGGATTGTAGACTGATGCATTTTAAAACAGTGCAATTCTTAACATGATGAACATCAGGCCAGAACAATAAGCTCAGCGTTGGATGCCTGCGATATAATGGGGCATATCTCAGTGTGGCCGGCTCACATGAAGGTGTATTTTTTTGTTTCGCTAAGGGCTGCTGGTTATTAAGCACCCAGCGCCAGCATTAACATCTAAGTGGAACATGTTCTCCCCTCCATGCTAAGCCAGCAGAACCCTCATTGCCAAGATTTTCCCTTTCTGGTGTTGTCTCCTTAAAAACCTTGATGACAGAGTACGGAAAGCTGTTGACACGGTGTGAAAAGACATGAAATGTTGTCAAAATCGCATCAGGAGCCTGGAAAAATATCACATTGTATGTGCTGCAGGGCTGTGTTAAAATAAATCCCCAGGGAGCCTACCAGCTATTACATTGAGTTAGGAACCTCCGGTGAATTGCAGTGAAATTGAAATCTGCCCCCTCCTTTCTTTTCTGCTGACTGTGATATCAGAGGTTATGAAGGTGTCAGCAGTATTTAGTTTAAGCAGCTTCTCTTGGTCTCAAATGTGTTAATGTATGAGAGAGAAAAAAACACCCAAAAAAGATGTACGATAGATGAGAAGAGAGCTGCATTATTTGTTCTCAGTTAGAGAGAGCAAGCCTTGTCTAATTCACTGAAGTCTCTCTGAGGGACAAAACTAAAAAGAGGGGCTCTGAAGCTACCTCTCATGCATTAAGAACAGCTAAAAAAATAAAGTTAATCACTTTATTTATTTATTTTTTGGACATCTGCCAAATGCATAAACATAAATGCATAAATACTTCCACTTGTTCCTCTTACATGCAAGTTAGTATTAACACTGCAACACAGCTAGCTGCTACAGGAAGCTAGAAAAGCAAAATTTAAAAATGTGCATCTGGCATTGCTTCAAAACTAAGACGATGAGTAGTGAGAATGTTTCTACTTTTTTGTATAGATTTTTCCCATGTTGTCACCATTTGCGCAGACTATCATTCAGTGACTGTTTTCAAAATCTTTCTCGTTGCTAAGGACATTGCTTTAATATCGGTAAGTAATGGCTAACATGATGCAAGTTCCCCCAGTAACAGTAATAGAGGAGCTACTGTGTATGTAACTAACACAATTATTGACTGTATTCATTTTGTAAAGCAATACAGCTTAATTTCCCTGCAGGCCCACAGGAAAAATGTCTCCCTGGACACCAGGCGGCTGCGCTACCGTGACTCTGACAGAAGTGAATCTAACCTGTGCATTGTAAGTTCAACATATTTGTCAGAATGGACTATATAAATGCTTTGTATTATGTCTAAATATCCAGCATTGGTTCAACGTGAGCCCATATGACCAAACAGGAGCAGTTCTCCGAGCTCTGGTTCAGGTAAAAAGCCTTCAGAGGAAGGTTATCACAGTAGACAGATACTCCAAGTAATAGATAAATTTAAACACAAAACCATGGAAACCAATGATATCAGCACATTTCACAAAAGAGACTATTAACTCTAAAAGGGCCTACTCAGTGCAATAACACAGTTCTTCTGGTGGCAGACCAAATTGAATCTGTCACAGGCTTCTGTGACAAAAACGAGTCACTTTAACCAATCTGAGGGCAGGAGAAAAAAAAAACAGATGGGACAATAACGACGAGCCTGGAGGGAGGAAGTTATCTCTTCTTCGGCTAAAACCACAATCATAAAATCAATAGATGTAATTCAGGATGGGATTCTGCGAGCGAGCTTTAAGAAAGCTGAAAATCTACATTTCTGAGAAAGAGCTGTAAAAAGAATATGATTGCCGATCTTATATCACTGCAGCAAACTGAGTTAAGCTAATTCAATGCTTAAGCGCTTCAGAATGACATTAAAATGGGTTTCAACTACTAATCCATTAAACTCAGGAAAGAAGCTATAAGGAGCATAACGTGTAAAAGGCTGCATCCCCTGTTGTCTCAGTGGTAAAAGGTTTGGGTGTAGCACTTTAAAGAAAAAAAAAGAAAAGGTATTAAAGATTAACAAAAAAAGAAGAACTGTCTTGTTTCAAAACGTGTGAACAGATTTTTTGATCGACCCTGTTTCCAAGACATTCCAACTCTGAACGTTTGCTCCTTTTTGATAAAGCCAGCGATGCGTTTAACGGCACCTCGTCTTCTCGGCAACACAACTCCGTCAAGCCGTCTTAAAAGTGGAGCACATTCCGCAGTGGCGGCACAGTGCAGAGCAATCCTATGCAAAGATGCAAAGATCAGTTGCAGCTTACTGAAATCCTTTCAGATCTGAGAGCAAGCAGGGATAGAAGAACAAGCTGGAGCTTCTTTATTAGACTCATAATTCTAATCCAGCTGAGCATGTACGAATAAAGAGCTCTGAGATTTCCTTTTAAAAAAAATGACTCTTTGCTTCCTCTGCTGCTTCAGGGGTGTAACACAAAGCGCTGACAGGGACACGGTTAGGGGGATCAACCCCCATAAGTTTCAACCGGCTCAAAACAAACGTAACGTTTGTTTGAAAAAGGCAAAAAAAAGCTCCTGCAAGAAAGATGGTAAAGGTATGCCTGCTGATTGTTTAACTTAATTTTAAAGACGAGCTTTAAAATTCATCTTCACCGCCGGGTAATGCAACAATCAGAGGTACAAACTGCAATGTTGGAGTAAAAATCCCAGCTATTTTGTTCTCATTTTTTTTTTAGATAATCAATTTTGTTTACTGGCATATTGCTTTTTGACAAAACCTTCTTACTGCTAATTGTTAATAAGAAATGTTACCTATTTAAGATTTTCTTATCGTTAGTTTTTCTTGAGTTAATTTGAGAGACAACATTTCCTACACATTAATTGCTTTCCTTTTATTTTTACTTAACATCTGAAAATACAACCTATAAATGGAACCTACACTTTATTTAACAATCACGCCTATTATTGAGCGAGAATGCTTCAATTACTACCGTAGTTGCCATTTGCAGCTGCAACATTCCACATGATCAAACACAAGTATCTTTGTCTCCTTGAGCAAAAGCTGCAGGGTGTTAAACATTAAAAAAAACTTGTTGCATTCTAATGTTTTGTTCAGGCCTTGGGAACAGTGCAGATTAGTCAAAGAAGTCTCCTTCATGATTTTATTGGAGCACAATATCACAAAGGAGACTTTATTTAACGGCCAGCTTCTATGCAGAAGTTTAGGAAAAATGTAATTTAAAAGGTCCAACTTCCTTAAAACTGTTAATGCTGTGCAAATGGTGTTATAGCTGATTTTAGCTAACATTGTCTACTAACTGATAATGAATACGCCAGAGATCTAATCTACATTAGAATGAAGTATTATTTATTGTGATTCTCAGGTATTATGCTATGAAATACTTAGAAGAAACAGAACAAACAGCTTAGAAGTCTAGAGAGCCTTGACCTCATTTAATTTAGTACAATTTAGCGCATGTGTCCGAAAGTAAGATCAGAAAACGTTTCAGAAAACAAGATCTACATAGCAATGTTTAGAGCATTTTATTATTAATGTCTGCTGAATTATTTTAAATTAAGTTGGCTGAAAAGGCAAGATCTTAAAGTGGGAGCAAACCCAAGGGGCCTCATGAATTTCCAACGCTTCACGGCCAGAAACTTCTTCACATTCTCCTCATTTAACCTGTGTGCTGTTGTATCGCAGGGGACTGTGGTGCACCAGAGCGTCTGTCTTGTACGGCGTGCTTGAGTTGGAAACCGAAGCTTGTCTGTGTAATGCCTCCTCTGCATTAAGCAGCTCAGGCTGGAGCTTCAGGGCCCTCTGAGGAAGGGAAGGAGTGCTCTAACGAATGACAAACTTTTAGAAGTGCATGAGGTGCACCTCGGTTTGGAATCCACTTTGAATCCGTATCAATAATGTCATCCTGGTCATGACAGCCTTTTTCTTCCTATACCACAGAACAGTGCATCCTGAAATGTGTCAAGTAAGAAGGGGAATAAGTTACTAGACGTACACACATAGTCGGAGATGTGTTTTCTGGCTGTACTTCTACTTGTTTCTATCTCTGCCTCCCAAGGTTTTATTTCAAGTCAACAGTTTTCAACGTTTGCAGGAAAAAAAAAACAGCCAATTTTTTTGAAAGCAGTAATCTTGACACATTTTTTTCTTACATTTTCTGACCATACTGCCTTTGATAAATAACATTTTGTTGTTACCTTATCCCTCAAGACATTGACTTTGTTTCTTAACCCAAGAGAAGCAAAGTTAAAATGTTAAGATGCTAAAGTGTTGGCAGTTTTGAAAGCGAATACTTTTTTTTTCTCCCACTGGATTAGAACTAGTGTAGCTGTTCCTGACGTTGGTTAATCACCAAAGTCCTTCAAATCTGATCACTTTGTACAATTCTACTGGAAAGGATTAACTCAAAAAACCTGCACAGGTTACCTTTGCTGAGCTGTTTCAAATGACCATTTCAAAACAGAAATTTTTCAACTTTGAAAAGCCAACCTTTTCTACTGGCCATTTCAGTCCCAAGCCCTAAAGCACAGAGAAATACATTGTTGAGTGTGCTGAACTAAAAGCATCCTCAAGGATCAAAAAGTCCTTAAAATTGTGGGAAGTCAATGTTCACACTCTTAATGCCCCAGAGGAGGTTAGGCAGTATATTGGCAAACCCGAGTTGTACAAAGTATTAACAGCCAGGGTACCAATCACTCGGCCACTGTCTGTTTAAAGATAATTATTTCCCAATACTAACCAGGGCTAGACGATAATTCAATAACAAAATATGTTGATCGACAGAAAAAAAGGGGTTCAATACAAAGTTCAATAGAAGAACAGTTTTCCTTATTTTTGCATTCTATCCTATCATGTAGGTTAATATTACAGTCATTACATTCTCCCGACCAATCACAAACGCAGACCCAGGAACGCGCCATCACCAAGCTCCGCCCCCTTCAAAGAGTTCAGGGAGCAGCATTTTTATTTATTTTTTTTATTTATTTTTTTTTTTTTATGACTTACAGTTTTGGTAAAATGTTGGTTGAATAGAGGGTTGTGTTCTTTATTTAAAAATAGGTCATTAAGCAACAGTATAAAATGGCCTAGATGTAAGAATATGAGAGAAAATAAAAAAAAAACAACAACAACAATAATAATGAGGCATTTTGCACATTCTTGCTGATTATAAATTCTGGCTTCTCTCATCCATACACTGACAAAACACAGATACCAAAATGCTAAAACTATTCTACTTCAAACAACGCTCAGCCAGCTAGATGTGCCAAATGAGACTTTCAACAAGTAAGCTTTCTAAAAGCACGACGTAAGAACCTTTAAGTTAAAATACATGTCAAATTGGCTGCCAAGCCTTAATTTTTGCATATTCAAAGCTCTTTTATTTATGATGAATGCCTCTCACTCTGTCCCGTGGTTTTACTAAGGGAATATAAAGTGTAACGAAGAAAAAAAATATTACTTTCTGTTTGGTTCTTCATCAGAAGTGTGGCACCATTGTTATCATTTAGTCATTCTAAAACCACTTAGGTTCTATTTCTGTGATTATAAATGAAATTAAACAAAAACCACATACCCCTCACAATCTGCAGCACTCCAATCTCAAAAGCACACCTTAGTGGGTGGGTTTCACTCTCTTTCCTGAGGACATTTCGTCAGCTGTTGTTCAGATCCATTTAACTGAGAGGCCAATCTGTTGCCACGTCTGTTTATTCACACAGTATCACATAAAACAATCAATGTTGCATAGAGAAAGGCACCAATTTAGTGCTACTTCATCACTCAGCAAGTTCAAATTTAATTTGGTGAAGAATGCCCTCCCTCCTAATGGCTGAAATATTGCTCTACGCCAAACTGTATGCACTAATGCCCTTTATCAGATGCTGATGCCCATTTGCACATGCTTTAGCTACTCTGGGTGTTGCTTTTGCAGTCATGCATTTAGCATATTTTTTCTCACATTTTCTCACTGTATTTCTTCTGTTTAACTTGAATATTTCCCCTCTGTCCAAATATGCAGTATTGTCAATAATTGTGCAATACTTACTTTGTTTTATATATATATTATATTTTTATTTTATCCTTTCTGATGAGTTCATTCCTTGTTGCTCAGAGCTAACTTTAGATTACCTTGTTTTTCTTTACTGATTTAGTGTGAGCTTTTGTCACTGTAATGCCCAAATGTCTCCATTGTGGGACAATAAAGGTATTATCATATTATCCATAAGAGGTATAAGTGAAAAGGGAATTTATATGGAGCCAATAAAAGCAAACATTATTATTATGGATAATTAAGACATGATCGTCAAGAATAGGAGCAAGGAAGAATAGGTATTACGTTTTTATATTAATTCATATATTTTTCTGCCTTTCTTAATTTTTTTCATGGCAAAACTATAGAAAACTAAATGAGCACACATTGTACATTACCTTTAGGTAACTGTGCTTTGAGAAGGGCTAAAAAAAAGTTGAGTTCAGGAGAAAGATCAAGCTAACAGCTGATAAACAGAAAACAATTAAGAAGATCTAATTTCTGACCTTTTCGTTGCGCAGAACTCAAAATGCCTGATTAGGTCACATCTGTAATTAATCTGCCATCGTATTCACTCCCATGCAGGCAGAGACACAGACACTGATTTCTTCTCAAGAAAGTAAGTTTGGTCTTGAATATTTATGCTGCTTTCTAAGCAGGGAGTCCGGGGAAGACCATTCTTACACACACAACTCAAGGTCAGATTAGAATAAAAACGTGTTATTTCCTCGTGGTTTAGTCCGAGTTACAGCAAGGATAAATCTATGTCATACCATGTACTGAATCAGTTGAGCTTAAGGATTTATGCCCCAGCATAGCAGGTTACACAAAGTGTGTATGCCGACTTATACATTCAGTATCCATGGTGGCTTATAAAAGGACAGAGATGAGAACCAGGGACAGCTCACTTACCTGCAAGACGTCAGCAGAATATCTCTTTTCAACTAAAGATTCTTGTTGCTGTCATGTTTTTTTGGTGTAGTCTCAGCTCAGAAGCAAAAAAAAACAACAACAACTAAGTATGTCATATATCCATGCTCAGTATGAGGGATTGCTGCAGATGACTGTCCATTGTGGCTCTAAGCTCTTTCAGGAGGACTGAATTCTGCTTGTCAAAACGATCTGCTGGGTTTCCTTAGAGGGGAAACTTTTCGATCAAGCTGTCTGGAAGGCGGAGGTTGAATTTGGTTGAATTTGACTTTGTAAAGGGCCTTTAAATGACATGTGTTGTGAATTGGTGCTATATAAATTAAATTAAATTGAAGACTATGAACATGTATCATGAATTTAAAAATCTTGTAGTCCTTCCACCAACCTTATCTAGTTATTCACCAAAGGCTCAATTTGCCCTGAGTTGAGTTTCTCTGGGTAACGACATTCCAATCGTCAAACTGATTTTGTATTAGAATCTATTCGATATACCACGGGAAGCTTGACGGTCTATTACAGGGTGCCATTATATAGCATTTATAAGAATTATTTAGAGATTTATCAAAAGCATACAAGTGTATTCATAGCAACTAATTAGCTGCTCAGCAACTAGGAACAAATAATTGCTAACCATTAAAACCTATTTTGGGTACCTAATGTCAAACATTACCAAAAAAATAGGTGGGTCTCAGATTAAGATCAGGCATATAAATGTCTTCTGTTGTTCAGATGTTGTTCGACAGCTTTATTATATTTTTCTTTTTCTTTCACACTTGGGTTTGTTTGTGATGCTTCGTGTCATTTCAAGACAAGTACATATTTGCTTTGTTCCACTTTGTTCTATTTTTTTATCAGATTCTTCAAAGCCTTTTTTGTCAGTAAAATAGGTGACATAGCTAAAGTAGTGGCTCACTGGGGTTGGAGCCAAAATCAGCAATGATGTAACAATTACACCGTCTCATTCTGTTTATTGTTGCAGCCTTATGCCAAAAAAAACAACCTGAGGGATGCCTACCTCCGACTGTTTCGTCAGCATGATCTGCAGTCTGCAAACTTTGTTGGTATTTCTGGTTCCCAGGCAGAAACTCTCCAGGGCACTTCAGTTCAAAACAATTAATTCCATCTCAAGGAGAACAAAGTACAGCAGAGCAGATGTTGCGGGATAATAGGAATACATTAGAGATCTTTAAAATGATTGTTTATGTTTCATTGATCAAAGAGAAATTGTTGATGTGACAGAGTCTCCTGATGTCTGAGGGAAGTGAATAAATAGCATATTCATTGATGTGGAAATTTTCTGTATAGGCTAAGAACATATTTTTTTCTATATGTATTTCTAATTATTGGTAAGAAACCTTTTCATACTCATCCAGACACTAGTTGCCTATTTTAAATTATGCTCATTAACTTTTTTTAGCCCAAACAAAGCCTTAATTCATTCAATCAACCCATTTAGACGAGGGTCTATATGTGAGGAAATGGGGAGTATTTAGTAAAATAAGAACTACATCATACATTGTTTAAGATCTAAAAAAGTTCTTAAACATGTATGAAACATGTATGCCATGTATTATGAGCTTGCATGTGCAGGATTTCAAATTCAAATACCTTTTTCTTGTTTTATTTTCTTCATTCCTTTCTATGTAGTGATTAAAGCCGAGTGCTCTTTACAAAGTTTACATGTTCACAAAAGACCAAGTGATTACTGACTGAAATAATCTGAAGGCCTGCTCTCAGCTGGAGATGCTGTTCTCCACTCAGCACGCTGAGGTAAATTAATCTTTGTTGGCGCATGCAGAGTGTTTGCATTGTGTTGAATGAGCTAGACTGTTTTTGGTTCAATGCTCCTGATTTGAGTAGCAGTGACACACATGAGCAATGTGTATGGTTTGTTGGCAATGTGTATGTTGAATCATTTTGATATGTTGCTTGGTCAAGAGGGGAAATATTTTTTTCCTATCTTTTTATTCAGTCTCAAATAAGATTTTATTATTTTGTCCAGTCCTTTTTTACAAGAATTCCTTCTACAGTACTTGAATTATTTTAATTTCAGCTTTGAAGAACTCAGTGCAAACTATTAGCACAAAAAACGTTGTTATTGTTAATCAACTATACTTACTATCTAAGAATGTAGCCACTCCATATCCAACAATAATTCCACATTGAACAACAGGAGTGTTTTTCAGTTTTTCCCTTTTGCTGCTTTAATTTCTATGCAATTAAGCTCTACTCCTCTCCCAAAGAAGTTATGCGTTTTTAATTGTGTCTGTTTTAAAATAAGACCTGTTCTACATAACCTTACAAAAATCTATCTATGAATGCTATCTCAGTCAACTGTTTTTCTGTATTTCAGACACAGTAAGCTCTCAACATATCTGCACATTTGTTGTCTGTATAATACTACCTCTAATCGGACATAAACCTGAATGGAAAAATAGTCATGTAGAAGTAGGAAGTGCAACGAATAACAAGGAGCCCAGTCGGATTCTTGTTCAGCTTCAGTGCTCTAGCTCTTTCAACATCCACACTTCTTATCTAAAGCGCCCAGAAACACCTCCGCCTTCTTGATCTTTGCCTGTACTACTTAATGGAAGAACCCACAATCCCATAATTTCCCGCAAAATTCTTCTTGCCTTTAAAGTTGTGCTTCATTGAAGAAGGGCTCTGATGTACAAACCTCTTTCATTTTTTAAAGCGACTTGTTTCCACTTCACATCATCTGCTGCCTTGGAGGACAACCTTCTCAGGTAACCTTGCCACAGTGTAGCAAACACAAAAATGAGCAGTGGCACTTAATATACCTCATTATCAAACAAAAAGATTCTGTTTATTTTAATTCAATGCTCATTGACCTTTCATCGTACTGCTATTTTTATTTTTCCTCCGTTCACCTTGGACAGTAGGCAGGCCTTTCTGTTCTTAGTTTTTCTGACATTTATTCCCGGCTCTGGCTGAACACCTGCTGCTATTCAAGTATGGATGTCTTGGGCTTATTTTAAAAGACCATTTTTTTTCTAAACATTCATTTTTCAATGAACTAGTGTTCACAAAAGTGGCAAAGTGTGACTTGCTATAGATATCTAGGATGCTCATAGCCACCCCTCATATTCCCAGTAAATATGAATGTACAACTTTGACAAGTTCTTATTTTTTACACTCACTTGCAAAAATATAGACACACACAGAAACAAGTCTGTATTCACAAACACCGTTGACATTCCCTGTATACCATTTAAACACACTATTTAAAGTTAGGATCCTAAACACATTCACAAACAAAGACGCCATGGTGTGAACCATGGCCTCTTTTATGGTGAATGTCAGCAAGTACACACAGAGAAGTACAAAGTTTAGTGATCCGAACAGCTAGCATATATTGTGAGATCAGTCCACTAAAATATAAAATAACACACAGTATCATACACACAGGCATAACAAAGTGGGCCCAAGCACAGCGTGAAAACAACTGTGCAACTCACTCTGGATCTTGCACACAAGCAGATTCTGTAAATATTCTGTCCCAAAGATGTCATACAGGAAACATCAGACTCAAGCTCCATAAAGAAGTTCCCTGCTGAAGCAAAAACCCAGTGAGAAACTCCTATCTGTATTTCAACAACACAACACAAACTAAGCTAATTGAAACCATCCCCAACTTTAGTTTGGACTGAACAAATAAGATGTGTAATGAATGCAAATAATATGTTTTATTTATAGGGCACCAATGCCCTGCAATTCTTATTTACAAGACAGAGTAACTATTGTCTGAATAATTATTAGAACACGTGTTTTTTAAGTTTGCTCACTTATGTGGGTGTTATAATAATGCATTAACACATTAATATTCTAAAAACACATTCTAATCATTAAAGATATGCAGTATCTTCTGCAGCAGCATACTTAAAGAAAAATAGAGTACAAGTACTTATGGGTAGCCTTTAAACGCATTTTATGGTCTTTGCTGAGCTGTTTAAAAAAATAGAATATAGAAAACCCACATTTGCAAAAATACTATATTCCATCAAGAATCTGATGACACACAAAACATTATAAAACATTTAAGGGTGTATGGAAAAGCCCTTAAGGAATTGTCTGACTGTCCTTGAGGAGAGTCTGGCTGAGAGATCTGGGGAACAACTGCAAATAATGCAAACCAGACTGAAACTGAGGTGCAGTTCACGAAATTGTGTGAACACTACATGCCAATGTTTTTTCACACTGCATACAAGGAGTTATGGCATCCAGCGTTATTAAACTCGGCTTAACTGCTGCAGATTTCAATTGAGGAAAAAAGGATTTTGCTGCCATCTTAGACTTCCAAATGACTCAGTATAGTCTAAAAGGGACAGTGTGTAACAAAGTTGGCTTTTAAAAAGCAAAAATTAACTCTTGCTTTCATAAATTCTATTTGCCAATTTCTGTTGAAATGGAGGACAATCCATATTCTTTGCCCAGTAAGACGGAAGAGAAAGTAACCAGGAAAAGATAAAGAAGTAATAACTTAGAGAAACGCGAGAGGCTACATCGGCATAGCTTTAACCAGGTGGAGTGAATGAAATGTAGGCTGCTGAACCAGAAACTGATCTCACTCAAAAGGTTCCACTTTGTAGTTGACCATAGTTTGAACCAACTCTATAAACCAGCATTCAAAGTTTGCCAGGCACAAAGAGTGCATATAATCATTGGGTTTGTTATTTGTGCAATGTGAGCAGATATTCATATGTGTAGGAGCCATCTTGAACATCATTTGTCCTGTATAATGGTTTCTATTTAGAATTTAGTATTGATTAACTTGTAGATTTTGGTTTTTAATCTTTCTGAATGTGTTAAAACATATTTGTGACTGTAAGTTATTATCTAAGATTAAAGAGAAGTCTGTTAGGTTGGTAAGGCAATTGTGTCATCTGTCTTGGATAGTAGTGTGCATCGTTGAGAGATATTTTTGTGGAGCAAAGTGTTTAAATATTTTGCTTCCCTGCTAGGAAGTTGTACATCTAGTTGATATAGGATATATTTCTTACTTATTATAATCTTGAGTTGTTCAGATTCTCTGAATTTTTTGTTGCCTTTACTATATTGTGTTACAAGTATATTAAATCAAACAAAGTTTTCATGCTGGATTATGTGTTTTAAATTTTTAATTATTTTGTTTTTCCATAGAGTAGAATTAGGCATTTTTCATTTTGTTTTGCAGGATCTCAGGGTTATTCCAGTTGGGTTGTTTACTTGTTTAACACGGGGTGAAGGACCTGGATGGTGACTCAGAGGACGTGACCCTAAAGCCAAATGGTAGACTTCCCAAAAATGCTAGATAGTCTAGGGTATGCCTTTTAAAAGATTTACAGGTAGGTCTGGCTTCAAATGAAAAAAAGCTGAAGTAGTGTAGAAACACACATTGTATTTATTTGGAACTGTACAATATCAAAAATAAACTTTATTATTTACATTTAAAACCTAGTAAGAAAAAGCAACTAAAGGCAAAATTGGCTAAAGTAATTTGAAAAACTTAAACGCAACAAAATCCACAACAAAAGCAAATTAGTATTAACACAAATTAATGACACAAAACAATGTTAGTAATTAAAGCTAAATAAATCCCAAATTACATAAAGCAAAAATCCCATAGAGCTGTGCTTACTGAAAAGAGGTGCTAAAAAAGGTAATTTTGGTGGCAATATGAATGGTTCTTAAGTACTGGATCTAAAGCACTGGTCCTAAAACACTGGTTCTGAAGTGCACAAAATCCTTCCTAACACTCACACCCATGTCAACTTGCAGCACGTGGACCCAATGCAGCTACATGAGAGCAACCCCCAACCATCCCCCCCCCCGTTGCAAGTGGGGATTTCCCACTAGCACACTAGCAATCAAGGACTTGCTAGAACAGTCAGATTAGTGCATAACCAGCACTCACACCTGCAACCGCACACCATAACAAACCAAACTGCCAACACCTAGTAAAATCCATGCTTGATGTGCACATCCTGTACCTATGCACACTAATGAGCCCGGCACATAAACTGGAAGAGGGTGGGGAAACTAGTCATAGGTGTGTGCATGGGCCCAACATGGGGGGTGGGGGGAAATCCACAGCCACTCCTACACAAACACCATTCCAGAACAAACCACCCGGTTACACAAAGGAGGAGTGAATATTTGGTTATTTTAAGAAACTACCACCAGGGTGTTAAAGATGAGTTGGTGTTAATGCTTTTAAAGCATTTATAATGTTTGATGCTTGAACTAATAAATGGCAAACAAGAGAATTCCAGTTCTAGATGTATCTATTGTTCAACTGGTGGGCTAGCTTCAAACCATTTATAGACATATAGTAAACTGTTAACTGGATAATAATGCTGAATGTTTGGTAAATCTAATCCACCATAATCCTTGGTCCTCTTTGGAGTTTGTGGTGGTTAGTTTTTCCACCAGAGTTTAGAAATTAAACCAGGTGAAGCATGATCTTGTGTGGATCATTAAAAACAGGTAGTTTACTTTGTGAAGGGCCATCATTTTTACAGCCTGCCCATGAGTGACTTTGCAAGGCCTTTCCCTGTCATCTTCTATTGACTTTGAAAGCTGAATGCAATTTAGCTTTGTAAGTGAGATGGAAATGTTTATTCCCAAGTATGAAACATTTCCTGAGTAGGTACATTTTTGGAACTATAGTTGATTGGCAAAACTGTGAATCTAGACCAGTTCCTGGAGTAATTGTAAAGTGCTGAGAAGTTATTTATGGTAAATGGATCCACAACCTTTTGATTGCAAGACGACTACTCTACCCATTGACCCATTAACACAGTCGCCCATGTTATCTGTGATCGTGTTAGTGAGGTATACCTGCCAGCTCTGGAGGAAGAGTAATATATCATCAGCATAAACGTTGATCTTATGCTCAGCATTTTTGGACTGGATGCCTTTAATAGCTTTACTTTGATGGCAACTGCTTGAGGTTCAATAGATATTGCAAAAAGTGAATGGGAAAGTGGGCATCCTTGTCTGTTTCCTCTTTGGAGACTGAAGTTTGGAGTAGTTTGATCATTAGTTGTAAGACATGCATTTGAGCTATATACACTTTAAAAAGAGAATGTTGAAATAACTTGACTATTTCTACATAACTATTCTTAGTTGTTACCGAATGAACTGCTACATTTGGTAACAAGTAATTGAATTAAGTTTGCTTAATTTCATTTATTTACACTGGTATAACTTTACAACTCATTTAATTTTTTTTTTTTTTTTTTTAGAGTGAAATATTCTCATGCAGTTTATGATGGATGAGCCAAACCCAAATTTAAGGTTGCAAATGGGAATTGCCAATTAGCGCAATCAAATTTATTCATCTAATGAAGCACGTGGTTTCCAGGTTGTTGGTATAATAGTCTATTAAATTAATTAATCTGTGTGTGCTAGTGGAGGACTGTTTTCTCCTTTTAAAACTTGTTTGTATTTATTAAGGCATTATTTTTTTCCTGTCATTTGGCAAGGGCTTTTAAGATTTATTAGAGATGTTGTGCGATAGTTGGAGCAAGTTATTATCAACAGCATTAATGTTTGAAGATTTTGTACTTCTCCTTAATTTCTGATATCATCTTATGAAATGTTGTTGTCAGTCTAGTCACAGATTTTTTGTAGAACTCAGCTGGGAAAACTATCTGGTCTTGTGGCTATATTAATTATGTTAAATTTACTTATTGAAAGACCTGTTCATGCAATAACTTATGTATTATGTATAATATATGCATCTGTTCCAGCTTGCTTATTTGTAAATACATTGCTCTTGTCCCTCCCCATAACTGTTTTTATGTTCCTGTATTTGTATTTTTGCATTTTAATTTTTATTTTTTGTAAAGTGACTTTGAGTGTCCAGAAAGGTGCTGTTTTTTTAAAAGTTTCTTGCTTCTGTTGTTTATATGGAATCCAACAGGTTAATACCTTATTATCAAACATAAAATGTATCAAATGCATCAAAAATATTGAAATATTCATAAAAATAGTATTATATGTAGTCTTTTCCTCTGCTTATTATTTGTGTAGTACTTTGTGTACTTTAACCTTAAAGAAGCATCTTAACCATTTGGTAGATGCTAAAATTCAGAAAACTCTGGCCTGTTTTAAACAGAAATCATTGATTGTGATCGTTACTGACCCAAGTAGCTAGAAAATAAAAACCTCAGTGGGGGTCTTGGCAAACTGGCATCAAGTAGTAAGAGCATAGTGAACAGGATGAAGGTGTCAGGATCGCCAGGGGTTTGATTATATCTTGCAGCTCCCTGGGGATCCTGCAGTTTGTTTTGCACTTTTAGTAGAGCATATTCTTAAATTGTTTGTGCCATAAGTTTAGTTTCAGTCTTTATGTTAGTGCATTCTTGTAACTGCTAGTTTCAGTTACAGTTTTAGTTAGCTTCTGTTCTTTATTATTTCAGGAGTTCTGTTAGATCTGTTCTTCCTTAGTTTAGTTAGGTTTTTCCCTCATGTCTGGCCATTCTCATGCTCCCTGTTATATTCTGTTATCCTCCTGCACCTGCCAGTTCATTGTCCTCCTTCTGCTGCAGCCCAATTGCCTTCATTTCACCGGTGTTAATTTGCTTCACCAGCTCCTCCCATATACGTTCAGCCAGTTCTGTCACAATCATTGTTAGGTCCCCTGCCATACTACTCTATGTTCTCTGCAATACTATATTCCTGGTTCCAGGAATATAGGTTTCAGCCTGTAAGCCTTGTTTGCTCATTTAATGAATTTTCCTACTCAACATGCGACTCCAAAGCCCTTGTCTGTGCTGTGGTCCGGTTTCAACAAACAAAACAGAAGGGTTTCTGAAGTATTTTAAGTGTTCCATTAGAGGGATCTGCAAAAGTACTTATACGTCTTGGACGTTTCTACATTTTAACACGTTACAACCACAAACTTTGATGTACTTTATTGCGATTTTATGTGATAAATGGACCAACAGAGAGTAAGTGGAAGCACAAAGACATGTTTCTTTTTTAGAAATAAAACAAAAAGTTCCCCACATTCTTATATGTCCCAGCTGAGTTAAACCTTTGTAGAAACCACTTCTTTGTTACACTAAAAGTTGCAAGTCTTCTGGGCTATGTCACTGCCTTACCTGGCCAGCCAGACTAAATTACATGGAGCGTAGGTCGATCTGGTAAGGCTCCATTCCATCTGGCCCAAAACAGACCGGACCAATCACAGTGCAGGAGGCGGGACTTTACGGTGCGTCGCTCTCAGAGGCAGGATTACCCATAATGCTGAAACACTTTTGTGCTGCCATAACAGTCAAGATACATGCGGAAATGGTTGTTGGTTGGTGCCTTGGAAGATTAAGAAAGTGCATGTGAGTACGCCATGTATCCTCAGATTTTTAGACAAAAGCGTAAAAAAAATAGCTTGATGGCTTGAAATGGTTGTTTCAAGGACTACAAATTGAATAAAAGAGAGCAGGTCGCTTGGAGTTTTTTGCGTCACATCCATAGTTATCCGACTGTTTCTAACCTGATGACGCTGACCCTGTTAGTCCCGCCTTTGAAATCAAGCTCTACCAGCTCCTTACCAGACTGATATGCTGTGTATGCAGCGCATGTCAGTCTGGCTGGCCAGGCTAGTCTCTGCCAGCTGTGCACATATACAAACTTTTTCCTATTTTCTTTGCAAAATAGCTCCATTAGATCAGCTGGAAAGCATCTGTAAACATACATTTTAAAATCTTGCATGGATTTGCAACTGAGTTTAAGACTGGGCATGAGAATACATGAGAATGCTTTTGTTTAAAAGAGCTCAATTGTAGTTCTGATTGCCTGTTGCAGTCAGGCATCCATTGGAAGTTGTACCTCTATCCCTATCTTTTGCAGCCTCTGATACTTTTATCCAGTACTGTCGTGGTTTTAGCACCAGCTGATGGAACAAAAAGTTCAGTTTTAGACTCAGCGGACCATAGCTTTTTCTTCCATGCCTGCTATTTCCCCTGACATGGCTTATGGTAAACTCTTCCATAATTATCTTCTATGTGGTGTCAAAATTCCAAATAAGACACATCAACACTTTAGGTTGTAACATGACAAAATGAGAAACATTGAAGCAGTATGGACAGTTTCACCAGCCACCACTGGACTGGTCACATGTTAACCTGCCTGTGAGAAAACAGTAATGGTTTAAGCAGTGTTGTAGTACTCGAAAACGGTCTTGGTCTCGAGACCGGTCTTAAGACCATTTTTTGATAGTCTCGGTCTTGTCTCGGACTCGACCACATTTGGTCTCGGTCTTGTCTCGGTCTCGGACATTGAGGACTCGGTATTTTATTTCAAGACCGGTCAAGACCACAACTGTGAAAATAACGCTAAATCATCAGTATCAATTTCTTTAAGATCCTTCTTTTTATTGGATGCACTCCTGATTCAAATCCAAGCAATAACCCGTCTCATTGGTAAATGCATGTTGTTGTTTTTTTAACTGCTGTCGCCCCACCCCCTTTCACCTTGAGCGCGGACTGCAGCACTTCGATTGAAAGTTACAAGTGGTTGTCTGAGAAGGGGATAAGATGTCGGGCAAATCATCGGTTATAAAATTTGGCTATTTAAATCACAAACAATACATTTGTAAAGCAACATTGAGAAAAAAGCATACAGCGCAATGTAAGTTCTGCAGTGCTTCACTATCAGAGACGGTGGGGACTACGTCCAACTTTTATCGACACCTTGAAAGAAAGCACAAAGAAAGGTAAGCTGTGTGTAAAAGTGATATTAGGAAAGCTAGCAAGTTAACGTAAGCAATTTCCTCGGTATCAAAATTATTCTACCCGGCCATCACACAGTTCTTATTTCAATATTAGCTACACATATTAAGTTAGCTAAAGTTATATATGTATCCTTTATCTTTTAGGGTGAATGTTCTCCTTTCTTATCCGCTATTTGCCACCTAGCTTGATGCACAAGTTGTCACCTAGTAGTGTTTGTGAAAACATGTCGGACATTACTGATTTAATTTAAAGAAGTGTTGATTCGTGTTGTGCATGGACAACGCTGTTTCAATTACAGCTTTCCTGAACATGTCTCCGTATTTCTGTCGGCTTCATGAGTGGATTGCAGCACATAGGTGGAAGCAGAGCAAAAATAAAAGTCTGAATAGATAATCGTAATATATTTTGGTTCTTGTTCAATACTTCTCATGAAGGAGAAGACTGATGTGGAAGTCTCTACCTATGTTTAATAACCATAATAAGGTGACGTACGTAACCATGACAGAACAATGGTTCGTAATGGTTCGGTCAATAAGTCACCATGACAGAACGTAATGGTTCGTAATGGTTCTGTCAATAAGTAACCATGACAGAACGTAATGGTTACGTTCTGTAACGTAACCATGACAGAACGTAATGGTTCTGTCAGCATGTGCTGGCTTGTGCTGGTGGGTAACCCCAATGTCTCCAAAGCCATCATATATAATTTATTAATGTGCCAAACCTGATATGCTTAACCTTAAATAAGTTGTATTTTCTTGCATTGGTCCTACAATTAACATTATTAAGGGAAGTAAGCAAATGCAGTTAACCTTGAGAGACTGAGTCGACTGGACATATAATAACATCCTGTTCCTAAGTTAGATTTTTTCTTTCTCATGAAAAACAATTATGAGACAGTGAATGAATTCATTCACTGTCTCATAATTATGAACTAAGGTCAATGTAAGTTACATTGACCTTAGGAGCTGGATATAGCTCCTGACATTGAAGATAAGACGTGGAGGTGATGCTCTGTTGTTTGGCTGTGGGAACTAGTCTATAGATATAAGCAGAGAGTGAAGAGACTAATATGCCTCACCTTATGAAAAATTAATAAATTAGTTGCTTTGTATGGATATAGGCAAATTACTTTTAGAAACCACATTGTTATGTTGCCATTTACAATTTCAGGTCAATAAGTAACTTTTTACCAGTTCACTCTCTATGGTTCATACCATATCAGTCATTTAACTTACTTGTTTATCCATTTCAAAAATGTGATGGCCAAAATACCATTGATTTGCATTTTGTTTATCTACATGCGTTTCTAGTAACATTACATTACACATATTTGACATGTATTTGTAAAGTTCCTACTTATTTTTAAGGTTGTTTTCTTATGTAATTGATGTTCATATGATCAGATAAACTGATTTCTATGTCCCATTTATTAGGTTCCTGGAATACAAGGCAGGGCAACAGAGTGATGTCACACAGCCAACAATATCGTTATTTACACAGAAAGTGCAGCTCTACAGCCCACAATCGCCAAGGCAGCAAGCCATCAGTGAAGCCATTGTTCAAGATTTGATCATTGGATGTTGTCTGCCCCTCTCCCTCGTGGAAAATGGACACTTTAAACACTTTCTTGAAGTCCTGGACAGTAAATACACACCAATCTCTAGAAAAACAGTTTCTGAGAGACGAATTCCAGAATTGGTCAGAAAAGTCAAGGAAACTGTCTTGGAGAAACTGAAGACCCAGTCGTCTGTGTCATTAACAACTGACCTTTGGTCTGATCGCAGGCTACGCTCCTTTCTTGGGGTGACTGCCCATGTGTGCTACAAATCTAAAGATTGCTATGCACTTGAATCCTACCTGCTGGACTGTAGGCGTTTTACAGGGAGGCATACTGGAGAGCACATTGCGTCTGCCTTTGAGGAGATCACTGAGGAATATGGTATTCGTGACAAAATTAGCTATATCATAACAGACAATGCACCCAATATGAAATGTGCTTTCAAAGTACACATGCCCCAGCAGCAATCTGATGACAGTGAGAGTGAAGAGGATAATTTAGATGACGAGCACTTGTGGGAGGACATTAATTCAGAGGAAGACATTGACTTACCATGGTCATCTGGTGAACGTCTTTCCTGCTTTGCACACTCTCTCCAGTTAGTTGTGCATGATGGTATGAAGGAGGTCAAGACCATTTCTCGCACCATAGCAAAAACGTCAAAGTTCGCAACCCTTTTACATAGCAGCTCACAATTTAAAGATAAGTTTGAGGCTGCATTTGGCACCAATAAAAGTGTTCCAGCTGCAAATACAACTCGTTGGAACAGTACATTTAAACAAGTACAGGCCCTTACAACTCTAGAACACAAATCACTCAGTGAAATGTGCAACAAAGACTATGAGGATGTCGTGTTCAGTGCGCGGGAGTGGAACCAGCTAAAGGAGCTATGTATAGTTCTTTCTCCATTTGCTGAAGCAACAGAGCTGACCCAAGGGGAAAGATCAGTGACTATTAGTATGGTGGTTCCAACTGTACTGGACTTGAACACACACCTCCTCAAGATGGAGGAGACCCGAATGCAGTGCCGGCCGTTGGTCAGAGCCCTCCAGCAGTCTCTGGTGAAAAGATTTTCTGGAATCTTTACAAAAACAAACATGGCCAAAGACAGTGGAAGAGAGGAACCTTTTAACCATGATGTGTACTTCTTTGCTGCCATGCTGGATCCACAGTTTGGCTTAAGCTGGGTGGATTTAGATGTTACCAACGGAGGTAATGCAGCATCGGTGAAGAAGTTCAGAGATGAACTTAAGAAGACACTGACAGGTTGGTATGCATTTTTCTTTGCTGAAAAAAAAGTCTTATTTGCAAAATTATAAATCTTAAAATGTCTTAAATTCGTAGCACATAAAGCCTTAAATCATAAAGTGGAATTTATAGTCTTCTTTTCATCAGTTTACTTTTGTCATAAACATTATTTTGTACACTCAAAGTTCTTGAAAACTAACACAGTCATTGTGTTTGTGTTTTTCAGACACATTGATCTTTGGGGTGGAGAACATGGAGAGTACAGATGACAAGTGCTCAGAAGCCATGAATGTGGATCCAACCAGTCATTCGCCACCAGCCAAATGCCCTCGACTTCTGTCACGCTACAAGGCACATAAGAAGCACAGCTCCTCTGTCCAGAATTCAAGTATTGCAACACAATTAAACAGATACTTTAATGATATAAGAGACTGTGACAGTGACAATGCTCTTGCCTTCTGGGGAGAAAACCAGTCCAAATAGCCTCAACTGCACAATTTGGCTTTGAAAGTGCTATCCGTCCCTGCCTCCTCTGCACCAGTGGAAAGGGTTTTTAGTCGAGGAGGCATTGTAATGAGACCCCATCGTGCACGTTTAGGTGCAAAAATGCTGCAGTCTCTAATCTTTCTGAAGTGCAATGAAACCTTACTTTAAACTAATTTTATGTATCACCTACTTTATTTCAACCACTGTTCAACTACATGGTTATCCTTGTTCTCGAGTTTTGCCATTGACGTTTTCTAAAGCTTTGGCGTATTATGAAACTGCTTCCAGTTGTATAATTTTATTTTTGAAACGCATGCAGTTGGGCCTCTAAATGTCAGATTTCTTTATTATGTATGTTATGTATAAGTTGCTACATCCATTCAACAGCAGAGTTAAAGATGCAGTATGTAACTTTGTTAAAACAAAAAAATATCTTTGTAAAAGTTATATAGTTTTTTTTATATATTTATGTCACTATGTTGTGTCAGTATGTTATGAGACCGACAAGCTGTGAAAATATTGAGCTCCTCTGCCTTTTCTCCATGTTCCCAGTGCTAACTGGAGAAATACACTGCTTGGTCAAAAACAAACCATCTGATCCAGCAAAAGGGTCTTAGAACTGATAAAAGTCAGTCATGTTTTTGTGCACGTATTTCAATGGGGTTTGTATTTCTGCAGATGGCAGTAGTCGCTCAGGGAGGAAGTGAAGGAGATCAATCTTTTTTTCAACAAATTATCTGTCTCATAACATATTGTCACAACTTAGTGATAGATATAGATTTATTTAAGAAAAGTTATATAATGTAGCGAGAATCTGTATACGAGAGAGAAACGAGAGAAATGATTGGGATTTTTTCAGTTTTACATATTTGCACATGGTTTTGAAATAGCACATTTAAAAACAACATAAATGTATGTACTGTTCATGAAAGGCAGAGAAAATACTATTTTGATCGACTTTGATTGTTTGAAATTCTGTGATTACAACATAGAAGTACTAAATAAAGATGTTTATGTTTATTCCAGTTCTCTGTGTAAAATATCTAGGTGTTTTTACGTGAATGTGGGTCTTTTAGATCAATTTTAGTGATTTTGATCATGTTTCACATTTTATTGTCACATACTGGCGCTGGTCTTGGTCTTGACTCGGTCTCGACTTCCCTCGGTCTTGGTCTTGACTTGGTATCGGACCCTAAAAGTCTTGGTCTTGTCTCGGTCTCGATACACTCTGGTCTTGGTCTTGTCTTGGTCTCGGGTTAGGTGGTCTTGAACACAACACTGGGTTTAAGTTTATAGATTTTTATTCAGATGTCTGTACTCTGAGCCATTTAAACCAAAGTCAATGTCTTTGCTTGTGTGCACAAGCTTGACCAACAAAGCTGATCTTGATTCTGCAGATGTGACAGGGTGGCAGGTGGACAACAGTCTCAAGTCCTTTTGAGAAGGAAAAGTCTTCTCACTAAGCGGCACTCTGGGGACAGGAGGGCTTGTGTCTTATTAGAAGTTACTTGGATAAAAAATTTGCCTTCTCCCCATTTCTTTTCAATTTGTACGTTGCATGGATTCGGTGTCATTGACACATTCTACTGATTTTACCTTTTGTATGTTGGATGGCACGTTCTAATGTTCTTTTACAATGAAAGGTGTAGTTTTCGGGTGTGTTAAAGTAAAACAATAAATAAAAAACTACTGATGAGATTATCGTCCCTCAAAGAACCATTTGTGGAGTTCACAAATAACAAATCAAACAACTGAAAAGCCATTTGGGGTCAAGTTAAGTATCTTTGTAAAAGCAATTTTTAAGTGCATTGTGAACTATGGCTTCAGAAAAGATTGAATGAACTTACTAGATTTCACACAAAAAATTTTACGCTTGCCTGAGGTGGTTATCGACTTTTTCAAAAAAAGATTAAATACACTAAAGAGGATAATGTTAAAAAACATGGTTGAAAGAAACAACAGCTACGTGTGGACTAACAAAGACACTCAAACGTTTCTTAGTCTCATCCTGTGAAAAAAATAGCAAGACATTCATTAAAACAACGCTCCATTACTGATCTGTGGTCTGTGCTAGGTTACTACCTCTACTTGCTGTTTATTGCAGCGTACCATCAACGTATGACGACATTACGTTCTGCGCCGCCAAGTTAATTCGCTACAAGCCAGTAGAAGGAATAACGTCGGATTAGTATATTTTTTGCAACATTTTAAAAGTTTGCCTAAAAATTTGCATTAGAATTGGACGGAAGCATGCCTCGTAATACCACATTAATGACATTGCAAGATTGCAAACAATGAAAGCAATAAAAACTTAGAAAAGCATCTTGTAGCAATGTTGAAAGCACAAAACAAGAGTGACTCGTCTTCAAACATCAGCAGAGACACTTCATCCACTTGTGTTATAAAAACTGACTTACTGAGAAGACAACGATATATTTCCATTTCGTTCAAAGCACAAAGCTCATTCTTATGTCGTTGTTGTTGCTGCATTCCTTTGGACAATAAGCATTGTAGCAAGGCTAGCCAGAGAAAAATTGGAAGGAGGAAGTTTAAGAAAATGCAAACGCGACAAACATTAAAAAAAAAAATCCCAGGAGCTCAGCATCATCGAGGCAGCATTTTCCTTATAATGTAGCCTCAAATAAATGCAGAGACAGTTTGGATGAATATTTACTGGCTACGTATAGGTTCCACACGCAAACATTTTTAAATGCTATAAGTCAAAGAAACAAAAACTTAGACACACAGTCACACATCCCCCCAAAATAGCTTTGTAACAATGTTATTTAATGTTTCCAAGGATGCATAACATACCATGCTGAGCTAACATATGCAAACAAGCATCTACAACACTCACATAACCTTACACACAAAGAAAAGCAAACAACTGACAGACTGGCATCATAGTTAGCAGCAATCTTACTCTCTGACAATCACAAATGCACTCTGTACCCTTCATTCGGCGTCTGATGACCCCCATCCGGCACTTAAGCGAAACAGAAAACATCCTCTCCCTCTTCTTGACTCTTTCTCTTCTTCCTGCTTCTTTCTCTCTGTTCCCCCCCGTTCCTCCTCCTCCTCCTCTTCCTTGTTAGTCCAACATAGTGCGAGCCGAGCGAAGGATAGAAGTAGAGGCAGGGAGTGAAAGAGAGCGGTATTGGAGCTCTGGCCAGTCACATGGCAAAGAGAAGAAGGAGAGACAGAGAGAGAGAGAGAGCAAGTCCTTCTTTCTAACAGGGGAGCCGCCTCCCCACTCCTCCATCTTTCACCTTTTTTTGGTATTGTTCACTCTCTCTGTGTGGGAAGAAGTCAAACTTAGCTGCCCGTCATCGGTTTCCATCATTATCTAACACATCCTCTATGCTACTATCTTTCTTTTTCCATTCTCTTTTGCTTCTGCGATTTCTTTTTCTTAACTTCTCTTCATTAAGTCCTTTCATATATCCATGCCATAAGATCTTATTTAGAATGTTGTTTTAATTCCCATTCATTCCATTTTTGACATAGTTTCTTTCAAACTGAAACAATTCCAATAGGAAAATAGTAATAGTCAAGTCGCCAGTTTGAATGTAACTTCATATGATGAAGCTTTATTTGCCAATTTATTCATTGAAGACAAAGAATGGAGGACAAATGCGATTCCAAAGGTGGATATGCACAATTGATTAAACTGCAGTCATTGTTGCTGCATTAACACGTACACTATCACAGTTGCACAAAGGATGCTTGAAGGCAATACTTGGTAGACGATCATATTTCAGGTGCTATTCACTCAAACACTGGATGCATATAATAAATCTGGCTGGTTGGAGACAGTTTTGCTGCTCTTTATGCTCACAAATGGGACAAGATATTATTGACTGAGAGGCCAAAGTTCACAGAGAGTGAAGGGAAACTTGAGATGGTGGAATAGAGAGAAGAGTTGATGGGTTATTTGTAGCGAATCATAGTTATGTTAATATCAAACAACATTATCTAAATCCAAAATTGTTTCTGATATCTTGGATCCCCACAGTGAATCAGTGTGTTTGAGGAGCAAAGTAGCAAAAAGCCTCAGCCATGGAGGAAAGATCTATGAAGAATGCCAACAGAGCAGAAAGATGCAGTACAACAGTAAATATTTAGTATTATATATAATGTCAAGCTTTTTTTGTGTGGAATTATTAGTATTGTGCGTCTCGTGAACGCATGCAAACTAAGTGTTTTTATGACTAACATGGGCTAACATGACATAAAAAAAGCAAGTGAAACATACAAGCCATGGACGAAGTCAATCTGCTGGCAAAGCTTGCATGAAGGTTGGACTGAAAGCAGCTTGCAAGGAAGGAAGCGAAGCTAAGCGTACCAAAGCTACTCCGCGGGCAGCCTCTGTTGGAGATTCTGCATTTTAATGAGCAGAAAAGAATCAGCTGATTGATCAACAGAGATGAGGTGGCAGAGGAAACCCACTGAACTGCTCTGTAGACAAAGCTCGATTTGAGATACTCACGACGTTTAAACGGGCATCTGCACACTTCAGTCAAAGAGATCAAACAGAAAACGGTTGCTTAATGGTCTGGAAGAGCAAAAAGTAAAGTCCTAAAACTGTCTCAATCTTTTACCCAAAACAACTTGTATCTGTCAGTTTGGGCATTTTTGAAATAGGTTTGATCCAGAGTAAGGTTTTAAGGCTGGCAGAAACGGACTAAAAGTAATCTTTTAATCTCATTCAATCTTATATTTACAAGAATGCAGGGGAGTGTTTGTCTTTTTTTGTCTGAACAACTCTCTCTCTCTCTCTCTCTCTCTCTCTCTCTCTCTCTCTCTCTCTCTCTCTCTCTCTCTCTCTCTCTCTCTCTCTCTCTCTCTCTCTCTCTCTCTCTCTCTCTCTCTCTCTCTCCATTATTGTCTCAACCCTAAAGCTAATCCCATTAAGGACTCGTTTCCCTGCAGTTTAACCTGTCTTGCCCCAATTCATCACTCAAAATCGTATGATCCACCACGCGTTCTCTCTCACCTTTTTCACTATTATCCGTATAGGTCTGTCTTGCTCTCTCTCTCTCTCTCTCTCTCTCTCTCGCTCTCTCGCACTGTCATGGCAGCTGAGTTCAGAGGATGGAGAGGAATTTTTTTAGAGAAATGACAGAGATCAAAGCTGCAAATGGTTGGGCTCAGCGGAGGAAGAGAAGAACAGTGAAATTAGGAGGTGAAGGAAGAGGATTGGATATTTGAAAGAGGAGCCGGGAGTCATGGAGTGTAAGGGTAGCTTGAGGGGTAATATAGAATCTGTGGGTAAAAAAAAAAATGGATGGTAGGAATGAGAAAGGAGGCAAGAAACTGAGAAGAGAACAAACTATTTGCCGGACTTTTGCTCATTAAGGAGGAACAATAGGGCTGACCAAAGATGGAGAAGAGATTTAAAAAAAAAAGCTACCTTTGGAGGGGGGAAACGTATAGAACATATACAACATAAAGCAGATTTAGTAACGCCATACCGTTGGAAATGGAGATTACAGCCCACAGAGGAGAGGAAGATGAGAGAGGAACAGGGGAGAGGGGGTTCAGAGAGAGCTGGAAGAAGATGACATGACAGGTGACAAATAATGAGTGGAGAGCAAGGACAGATACGGTCCAGAATTCAGCAAAGCAGGAATGCATTTGTAAACCTCCCAGTTTTGGCAGAGTCTTGGGGAAGCCTTCACACTGAAAACTCAGCTGTGAAGGAGTCAGCTTACTCTTGCCGTGATAGTTGGCCTACACCCACATAGAGAAAAAAAAAAAAGCCTATTTTAGGTACAGTATTCCTTTTCTACGAGGTTGGCTATATTATTTTCATATCTTTGCTGAAAGATGACAAAAATCCATCATTTTCTGTTCATTATGCTCTGCAGATGGTGGGTAAGCAAAAGGAAATTGCCCTGATGATTGACACATACGTTGCAAGACTGACTTCTAATGCGTATGCCAGCATTAATTCTACTTTCTCTTCTTATTTAATGTGAAAACATATGTAGACATATGCGGTTAACAAACTGAATAAACGGAAAATCTGCAGACCCTGCCTGCAGTTTCTGATGAGTACATGCAAGTGGCAATTTCATCCATCACCACTGCTTAACTTCAGATTTCCATGCCATAGCTAACACACGTAGTTAAAATATGCTGTTTTACATATTTATATACATACTGTAAACTGGAACACACATGGAGAAAAATGCATTGAGATGCAAAACAAGTTTCAGGCTGTGTTTGTATCTTTCAGAGAAAAAAAAAATAAAACATTGTTTATCAGTTGCTTGAACATCCTCAGAAAATTGCTGGCAAAAATAAAATAAAATACACCCACACATCTGCCTACATGAGATCAAGACTAACAAAATGTGATACTGAGGAGGCTGAAAGGGAATGCAGAGGGAAAGAGTTGAAGAAAAATGAATATGAGAGCGAATTTGAAAAGTTTGAGGACAAAGCTTTCCTTCTAGCTGTATTCAGTCATGATACTGAGAAAGTACACTTTATTTCGGTTCCAGGGTTTACTGTGTCAGAGCTTGAGAAAAATAGAAATTCTACAAATTTTATTTCATCAACAGAAACAAAGACAGAATCCAAAAGTTTCTGCGAAAAAGTAAGAGCACACTTTCTACTTTTATATCATATATAAAGGAAGTAGCTAGCTGTGTCTGTTGACCAAATGCTCTTGGTTGTCTCATCATCCTGATGGTGACCACCTCTACAAAATTACAGGTTAACTGCACCGTGTCATAAAAATGTGTTAACACGATGGCGAAGAAGGGAGACATCAGTGGTGACCTCAGGGAAACAGTGTTATCTGCCCAGTTGCTGCTCAATTTGGGAAGAGTGATAAGATCGTTTTCTAACAACCAGAAATCCATCATTCTTGGGAGAAAAAGATTCATCACAACTGGAAGCAGTGAAAATGGCTTCCAATCTTCCAAGGACTGGATGTCCCGGCAAATTCGCCCAATAATTAGAAAAGTTACACACAAAAACCAATACAATCAAAAACTATTAACTCCTTCTCAGCTTTTACAGATCTCTGCTAGCTTGTTAAAGATCTTGTGATATAAATGGCCAGTACATGGGAGATTTAGAAAGGAAAACCTTTTTTCTCTGTAAAACTAACCTGGGAGAATGACTTTTTTGGGGGGGGGGGGGGCTACCTGGTGCCCACGGGCCCCATGTTGGTGACCCCTGATCTAGATAAACCACCAAACAGACACAACTGTGACGTTTGACAATAACACATCATACCTCTGTATACTCGAGTTCATGGAGTCACATGTAAGACTATCTGCCCAACAATTAGGAATTGGCTCACACTGGGTTACAACAGCAATATGTAAAGAAAAATAAGCCAAAATTCCTGCACAATGAAGTAAACTTAGTGAACGCATATATAAAATAATTGTTATTGCCGTTAAAGGTGATCGAACAAGCTATTATAGTATAAGCTACATTCAGGGTTTTAAACCTATGCATTTTTTCCTCATCTTTTTCTGATTAAATAATAACAGTGAGGAATCTATTCCATGTCCCAGGTTTAAATAATCAAAACCAGGAACATTATCAACTTTATTTGCCAGGCATGTGCACACATACGAGGACTTAGACTCTGGATTGTACAATGTTCACGATGTGCTTACTTATCCAGTAATACAATAGCACAATAATGCAGTAATAAAATTTAAACACAGGCTATAGTTTAGAGAGCACATATAAACACGCTATAAACAAGTTGACAGATTGAAGCAATGGTGCAATGAGCAGAGTGCAACGGATGCAGGACTAAATTATTATTACCATTATTGTTATTGTTATGCACATATCGGGGGTGGAAGTGATGTATATGCTCATACAAACACAGATAGGTACACAGTGTGTTGAGTGCAGAGCATGCTGGGATAAATAAGTACAATATGTAGGATGCAACAGAAACTAAAACCTAAAGGAGGGAGATACTAACGCTGGTCTAACAGAAAAGACTAATGTACACAGAGCAGAAGACACGAATAAGGAACTGAATCCAGAGATATTAACTAATACACATTTCTAACAATAATGGACACAGAGAAATGAACTGAATATGGTAAGACCTTTTAAGCAATAAATAAGAAGTGTCAAAACACAGACACGAATGAAAACCAAAGCTCAGACATCCAAATATCATAACATGTATGTCCTAACTATTGTGTCCTAGCTATTGTTCTTCTATATGGAACTGAGGATTGGGTACGTTCTCCTCACCATCACCTTAATTAATTTTTTTAATAAGTTAAGTAAGGTAAAATAAAAATACATTTGCTAACCGTTGATTTTTTTTTACTTACTACTGGTGATAAATCAAATTATTTGTCTTAATAAAGAGGAAAGAAGGCCTATAATCTGAATCAAGTCAAAAAAAGTTGCACAGGTCCTGAGGAGTTACAGGTAAACTCAGCCTTATAAGCAGTACCTTCGCAAAGTGGATCAACCAGTTTAATAATCAAAATTATTATTATTATTATTATGTCAAGAATATGGGATTTTACAACTACATAATGTATTTTTTTACCAGTATACATATTTCATTATACCAGTACCATTAATTAAGAGTTTCTGAAAATAAAGGATAAAAATTATTGTTTCCAAGGGATTATTTAACAAGTTGGAAAATAAGTAAAGTAAGTAAAGTAAGGAAGTAGAACAGACTTTGCAGAATGCTAACACATCATTTCTGGTTTCCAATGGAGTCTCTTGTGTGTGCATGTGTTTCACAGAGATATTAATCAAAGTGCTGCTGTGTGTCAAGGAACCATTACCACCTTTTCAAAAAAAAAATCTGACTGCAGATGTTCAAAGAACAATGTTGCGGCTAATCTTAGCTCGCTTCATTATTTAGTCTCCAAAAAAATGTAATATGTTTTTGCACTGAATGGTTGAAACAGAAAAAGAAAGATAAGCAGAAACTAAAAACTGAAACAAATATTAATGGGTTTTCTTCTGTCACTTTACCTTACCCGTTTGATCTGAATAAATAAATAATAAAAAACAAAAACTATATCCCCAAATAGGTTGGTCATTCAGTCCCAATGCAGCCCAATGTGGAAGGCAGGGGGGAATGCAGTTAGATAAAACCTGAATCCTTTGCGAGTGCTGGAACAGAGTGAACAATGCGGATGAGAAGAGCAGGAACCAGCAGTCCAAAGCTTATTTAATAAATCATCACAAGAGCACAGTCCACAGAGTATTTGTGCGAAGCCAATATGGTTGCTCACTTCTACACATGCAGTAATTCAGTTCAGTTTGAAAACAAGTCTGCACAGTGGGTAAAAGATTACCATCAGCCAGACTGAAAAACAATGTTCCATATCCTCACAAATTAAGGCTTGTTTTGCAGCCAATGGTTTAATTCAAATACCATGTTACATTAGGCAAAAAAGAAACATATGTTTAGAGCATTTTACAACAACTTTCAGCAACTTAGATTAGAGACACTGCCCCTCTCTAGCTCAGGAAAAATAAACTAAAATCAGACATCTGCTGCTGTGAGCTGCAGCCCTCAGCATGGTTTATGCAACACTTAGAGTAAAAATATGGATTTTAGTAGGACTGTAAATGTCTGCTCCTCCACAACCAAACTCAGGCACTTTCTGAAAGATACATTATTTACTACGGAAAAGCAAGTGCTCTATGCATTGTATGTACAGGACTTAAAATTAAAATTAGGAAACAAGAGAAAGATGTAAGTGCAGCACATACAAAACTGTTTTCTATTATTGACCAATACGGCTCTTTAAAAAACAAACAAAGCAGACAGACTTTGCTATGAATCAAACTCCTTTTAGAAATAGTTTGTCACCCATTAAATAAAATACCACGGTAATTTAAAATCAAATATAGCTGTTGTGTTTAAAATCGCCGCAGCAGGACCTCTAAGCTGCATGTGACTACCCTAAAGGATTTCAGGACCAGGACATCCTGGAATTGACAGATTTCGTCATCGATCTGCAAGTATCAATAAAAGCCGTGTAATGATGGAAACTAAATGGCATGGTTAAAGCATCGAGACGCTGAAGATAAAAGAGCAAACAATCTCGCTAGGTGAGCTTTGCAAATGTTGTCTTGCTCCTGGTTGGATGTTTTTGCCAGTCTGCCACCTCCCTTTGTTGCTAGACTCCCACATTTGGCATGAGCCAGTACAGTCTGAAAGACCTTAAATTTTTATGAGCAGATGCATGTTTAAAGACTTTCTAACCCCCCAAACCAGAGCCTTACTCTATCCACATCTAATTTTTGAAAAATGCGCCTTTCTCAGGTCCATAGTGCCCAGCAGACCAGGGAAAGTGCGGCAGTCTGGTCTGTGACTGACACTGAAATGACACTGGCACTGATAGTGACATAAACATGGAGAACGATCACAGTAATGCTAGTTTAGCGACGGAGCGGATATATGAGGTGGAGGATTTCTCTCCACCTTCTTCACCAGAGTCAGAGTAAAGGGGGGAACGAGGGGAAGGTTCTGTGGAGGAGGCCAATGGCTATGAGCTGTACTGGTTTCAGTTGATGGCTCTAGACTTGCCCGAGGCCTGTACATAGGAGATGAGGCTGCTGTTATATCCCACACAACAGAGTTTTTCTGGGTGTTGTCACAATATCTTCTGAGCCAATATCAATACCGATTCAAAAATCAAATCCATATGTATATAAGTCACCTTAAATGTACATAAGTCATCGTAAATCTCTGCTTTATTTTTTTTTTTCTCGATCCATTGTATATATGTGGACACACTGTATATATCTCTTGCACCTTTTCCTCCTTTTGGCACCTTCCTTTGATTATTAAGCCGATGTGACACATGAATATCTCCACTGTGAGATCAATAAAGTCTATCTTAGCTTATCTTATCTTAAAATAACTAAGTTGTCAAAATAATGACAGGGATATGTATACAGCACTATTGGACATCCATGTATACATACATGTGCAAATTCTCAGTTATCTGTTTGCTGTCATTGCAACAGCAAACAGGCTTAAATCGGAGGCAACCAGACTTTCATTCAGTTCTTTCTGAAAAGGTTTGGACAACTCTCCAGGAGTCTTTATCAACTCTCCGCACAAACTGCAACCTGTAGTTGGTGCGCTGCTGTTTTTAAGGACATGGAGGCCCATCCTCCTTGGCGCATTGTACGTCAGATGCAGATCAGTGACCCACCCGCCACTGTTCTGGGTGGTTAAAAGCTATTGCTTGGTGTGAGTGGAGGACTTGGTCACCTGAATTATGATGAGATGCTGATGTAATCTCTTTGGACTGTGTTGGAGGACCGAGCTGTAAACACTGGGGGGTTGGAAACGGGGAGGATTACGCTTCCATGTATACAGTTTATCAGCAAAAGGAAGTGGTTTGTAGGTTAGTTTTTTTTATTTTTTATTATTATTTATTTATATAACTAAGGGACAACATATTAGCTAAACTTAAACAAAATGGCCTTCTTCTTCTTTCATCATTTCCTTTTCAGGGGTTACAACAGCAAATGACCCCATGATCTCCATCTAAGCCTATCTTCTGCATCTTTTAGTTTCATACCAACTACCTTTCATGTCCTCTTTCAATTTTAAAGAAAATGCTTAAAATGTCTATGAATAACATTTGTAAAGGTAATGCTGTGTAGTTAGAGCAGAATACGAGAAATGTACTACCTGCAAATTCTTCTTGTGCTACGTCTTGTTGAACACAGACAGATTTTCTCTGCAGTGACAGCTATTGTTTGGAAGCAGCTATATAAAAGGCTGCTTGTCATGTTGCTGACAGGACTTGCCCCCAAAAGTACTGAATAAACTGGGATTTACTGTCCGTTGTCATATCACATATCAGATGAATGCAACAACATTCTTGTTAGCAATAGTTATACCCAGAGAACATTGTACATCACTTTCTGTCAAAATAGTATCTAAAGCTATTATATGCAAAACATATCATTCTTATACCTAGTTTTACCCTTGATTGTCCAGTTAGGAAAAGTCAACTTCAGTCTGCAGTCCAGTCTAATCTGGATGGAATCAGGTAGAGTGAAAAATATCCAAGACCCAACTGAAAACTGCCAAGAGTTGATGGAAAAAAAGAGAGGGTGGTATATAAAATTATCTGAGCTGTCCAATTTTTTTATTTATTCTTGCAAACATCATCTGTACCTATATACGATTATCATAAACATAATAACTAGTAATAATAACAAATTACTATAACAGTAATTACTAAAAAAATAGCATAAAAGAGAGATATTTTGGATTAAATCACACACATTAATAAAGAGCTTTATTGTAATGAAACCAAAAGAATCAAATACTGAAAAATAGGGAAAGGATCCTGTTAAACAGAAAAGCTTCTTTAATGTATACAATAAAGTGTCTAGTTGGAGCTTGATTTAAATAAATTAATATTTAAATTAACTTTGGGGGTCACTTTATGCATCTTGTTTTAAATAATACTACATATTTTCCAGTGATATTATCAAGACGTTACTTGTTTGTACCTGTGAGACTTTTTTGGTTGGTTTTGCTCTTTTTATGTCTCTCTCTGCAGGTGTAGAAGCAGACTCTGAGGAAGTTATGTTGTACTCTCTTTTTCCTCTACTTTTTGTCACCTTTTCTCCCTTTTAACGTTTTACCTCATTTTTTTTCTCTTCCTTTCTTTCTCTTTTACCTTTCTGTTTCTGTGTTCATTGAACTTAAAATGATCCGAGAAATAATATCCTTGCATATATTTCAAGCAGAGCATTATACCGAATGCAGTAATTCTCCACTTGGGAAAGTAAATCTGTTTTTCCAATTTGAATAACTTACTTATCATAATTTCACATTTCTATGCAATCCAGTCAAAATATTATCTTGTTGTCTTTTTAAGCTTGCATTTTTTTTTTCATTTTTAGGATGAAGTCAACATTAAATTTTATATAAAGCCTAATAAAAATAAACTCAACACGGAATTTAAAAAAATAGTTAATACTATCCAAATCAAAACTGGATTTGAGAAATTTACTTGTGGGTTAAACCTAGTATTTTCAATTGCATCACTTTTATTTTAGGGGGACCGGGATATAAATATATTCTGTCTAAATAATCAGAATACCATCCACTTACTGGTATGTTTATTTACACTTCCAAATTTTACCCTTTTGGTTTCGATGCATTCAGTTGTTTGTTGTCAGTTGTCTGTAATTCCTCAGCAGGCTCAGTGGCTAACATTGTTGTGAAAGAATTAGCTGCTAAAAGCAGTCTGTTACTGTGAACTACACATCTTTTCAAAGTTGTGAAGTCTTAGCAGCAACCTTATCAGACGTGATAGTTTCCAGCATCAGCTTGGGCCTTTAGTTGGAGATAGCTGTGACATATCTGTGATGATATGTGGCAGAAATAAGGAAGCATACTTAAAAGTCATAAACTGTCAAATGCAACCTGTCTAAGTCATATAAACTGGCTTTATTAAACATTAGATCTCTGTCAGGAAAATCACTTTTAATCAATGACTTCATTACGGACAATAATCTTGATGTTATGTTTTTAACAGAAACATAGTTACATGAACTTAATGAGGCACCTATTCTGATAGAGGCAACTCCTCCAAACCACAATTTCCTCTGTGAGAGCAGACAGCAAAGGAAAGGTGGAGGAGTGACAACATTGTTTTGTGATTCACTAAAGTGTAAAACCGTGTTCTGGTAAAATTTAACTTTTTTGAATATTTGGCTCTCCGGGTAAAGAGCCTATGTACTATGTTCTTAAATGTTTTCAAGCCTCCTAAGTAAAAATCTAACTTTTTTAATGATCTTGATGACCCCATATCTGTGATATGAGTTGATTATGACTCTTTAGTTATTGTGGAAGATTTCAACTTTCACGTTGACAACCTTTGTGACACACTTAGAAACTTTGGTTTAACTCAACATGTTGTTGGTGAATATTCTCAGTCATCCATCATGATCAATACAAAAAAGGTTAAAAAATATAACAACTGGACATATATTCTGAGGCTGAAGACATTTTGCTTCTAAACTTGGTACTCTCCACTACTCCAGACATTTTGAATTGAGAAAGCTTCCTGGATGGGAAGTAAAACATCTATTCAGTTTCAGAATAGAAGTTCAGTTGTTATGTTTTTTAACCTTTTTTTTTTAATTCAACATGTTAAACAGCCGACGCACAAACAGGGACATATTTTAGACTTAATCATCACTAAAGGTCTAAACATTTCTAAGGTAAATGCAACTGCTGTTGCCCTATCTGATCACTTTTCTGTTACCTTTGAAAACATCATTTCCAGTGACTCATTTAACCAAAGGGACATCATAAGAAAACACATCTTTAAGGACAATGCCACAGAAACTTTTATCCAAGCTTACTCTTCTACTTCAACATTGCAACTCAGTAGATGAACTAGTAGATAACTTTCAGTCTAAAGTTTCAGACGTCATTGATTTCATTGCTCCAATTAAAGTGAAGGTTTTTTCTGGGAAGAAAAAATCTCCGTGGTGAAATGCTCCAGCAGTTAGAAGTGAAAAAAGGGTGTGTTGAAAAGCTGAATGCAGGTGGAGAAAGACTAGATTCCATGTTCACTATGACATCTATAAAGAGAGACTTTACAGATATAACCTATAATTGAAAATGCAAGGGAATCTTTCTTCTCTGAGATCATCAACAAGAACATTAATAATGCTCGTGTCTTATTTGCCACAGTCGACAGGTTAACAAATCCTCCTGTGTCCGTGGCTTCTGAACTCCACTCCACCAGGGACTGTGACGAATTTCCAAACTTCTTTACTGAGAAAATCCTAAAGATTAGAGGATCAGTCCAGAACCAAAGCTGTCTCCAACTAGAACTTATCTTGACAAAATATCCCAATTTAGTCAAATGAACTACAAAAGCTTAGAGGAGATTGTTTACCATCTAAGTTCAGCATTTAATAATGTTGACCACTCCATTCTGTTAGAACACCTGGAGAACTGGGTCTGCCTTTCTGGTACAGCTCTCCACTGGTTTAAATCCTACTTAAAGGACAGGAACTTTTTGCGTCAGTAGGTAACTTTACATCAGAGATCACAAAAATCACATGTGGGGTTCCCCAAGGGTCCATCCTGGGTCCTCTCCTATTGAATATCTACATGCTTCCTCTAGCTCAGATCATAAAAAACAACAACATCAGCTACCATAACTATGCAGACGACACACAGCTCTACATCACCATGTCACCAGGTGACTATGAACCAGTTCAGGCACTGAGTAAATGCCTAGAAGAAATCAATGCATGGATGTGCCAAAATGTTCTTCAACTGAATAAAAACTAAACTGTAGTAATAATTTATTGGACCAATAGAGGAAAGATCAAAAGTTAACACACAGCTTCAGCTGCTTCAGCTAGAAACCACGGATCAGGCCCGAAATCTGGGTGTAGTGATGGACTCAGACCTGAACCTCCAGAAGCATCTAAAGACAATTACAAGGTCGGCTTTCTATCACCTGAAGAACATTTCTAGGATTAAAGGACTGATGTCTCAGCAGGATCTGGAAAAACTAATGACTTTATCTTTAGTCAAATTGATTACTGCAACGGTGTTTTTTCACAGGTCTGCCTAAAAAGTGGATCAGACAGCTGCAGCTGATCCAGAACGCTGCTGCCCGCGTCCTCACTAAGACTAAGAACGTAGAGAACATGGACCCGGTTCTGAAGTCCTCACCAAGACTAAGAACGTAGAGAACATGGACCCGGTTCTGAAGTCCTTCCACTGGCTCCCTAGATGTCAGAGAATAGACTTTAAAATCCTTCTGTTAGTCTATAAATCCCTGAATGGCTTAGCACCTAAATACATCACAGACTTGTTATCAGTGCATCAACCCTCCAGACCACTCAGGTCTTCTGGTTCTGGTCCACTCTGCAGAACCAGACCCAGAACCAGACATGGAGAAGCAGCATTTAGTTCCTATGCTCCACTTATATGGAACAGTTGTTTTTATTTTAATTGTTATGACGTGTGCTTTCTGCCTTTCTTGGCCAGGTCACCCTTGTGACAGAGCTCTTGATCTCAATGGATTTTATCTGGTTAAATAAAGGTTAAATAAAATAAAATAAAAATAACCCTCAAGAAAGCTCTGTTGAAAGTGCTGAAACCCTGAGTTATTTTAAATCAAGGTTAAAAACTTATTTGTTTACAATTGCTTTTGACTGCTCTAGTTAAACTGTTTACTGAAACATCATTGGTTTAAGTTTGTAGTCCAGCTGTTTTTAAAATCATTAACATTTGCTTTTAGTTTCCATTTTTCTATGTTTCATTTTGATACATTTTTCTTTGCTTTTATTCTGTTTTTATTTTCCTATGTTTTAATCATATAAAGCACTTTGGATTGTCCTTGTACTGAGATGTGCTGTACAAATAAATTTGCCTTACCTTGCCTAAAGACATAGCAGGAAAGAATATGTGCTTTTCCAGTAAACTAATGAAATTCTAATAAAACTCCCATAAATCTGCTCAGTGCACAGTAGGTGTCAAAGCTTTCATGGGGAACTATTATAAACGACTGCCACTTTTCTATTATTTATAATGAATGATAAGAGTTGTAATACAGTGAAAATGGAACAGAGACTGACAAACAATCAATCTTCAGAACATCTGAAAGTGGAAATCCGGGCTTGACAGTGGCAAGCCAGATACAGAGTTACACACAATGTATAGTAATAAAAAAACAAGCTAATCTAATTTAAAGTTAGTTCTAAAGTAACAGAGAATGAGCTTATCAGAAAGAGCAAAATAAAAGTAAAAATAAATACCAGAGTAAGTATTGCATAATTATTGTTAATATGGCATACTCAGGTAAAAAAGATAACACATTGAAGGTAAACCGTGGAAAACACCAGCCTATTTAAAGAATGATATGAGACAATATGTAATATGCATGTTAGTACAGCAGCATCTCGGTGTAGCTAAGGCATGTGAAAGTGTACCTTAGTATCTGGGAGACTAAACGATTCATGATCAGATCAGAACCCGTGCAGAACCTTAACAGAAAAGAAGGATTTCCAGGTTTGCTGGATCACAGCAACATTGCTTGTTAAGGTCAGAGACTCTATCATGGTCGCCATCCAGTGTGAATGAACCCTCCATATTTCTGACTAACCCTTTTTACACAACCACTGTTCATCTTCATTTTTCATTACAACATACATTCCAATAAAACCTGCCACCTGCGTTTAACCCATCCCTTAGGGAGCATCCTGGGGGGAATGAAAACGTCATCTTCACTTTTGATAATTGACAAATGCCAGTTTGCATGAGAGAGGCAAATGCATTTGCTCATCCAAAATACCGCAGCAAAGCATAATTCTGTCTGAAGCTGACGTTGCGCATGGCTGTAATAAATGGGAAGTAGAGGTTGTAAACTGGCATAGACCATACAATTGAGAACAATGGAGAGAGGCTTTCAGGAAAGGGTTGCTATTAGGCACGTTGGAATTGTTCTGTCATGTTAACTAGTACTGGCGACGCTACACGGTGTCCAGAGATGTAGAGAGAGAAATGATATTCTATGTGCGTAATGGGAGGACAGCAGAAACAGCTGATCAGAAATGTGGCTACTGTGGTTTCTCCTATTTTAGCTTCTCTTCAATCCCTTAGCAAGCTTTCCATTTATATTCAGCTCTTTATTTAGGCTACTAGAGAATTTGGTGCTGGAGGCCACACTCACAACCTTTCTTCATTCTGCTATGTTCTCCTTCTATTATGCTTCACTTAGGCATTATCTTGTTTTTATCTTTTACTTAAATGTTATCCCTTTTTTTAGAAGCTACACCTGGTCCAGTAATTTTCTGTTACTGGCTGATCTATTACTTCCAATGCAATTGTTGCTGTCTCCCTCTCTCCCTGACAAAGCCACTGAGGGAGCTACTCCTGCCAAAGTACAAATGTACTTTTCATCCCATACATCACAGTGCTGGTTTAGCACTTCTCTGTTTACCTCTGTTTCTGAGGTAGATGGAGCCACTCAGCCATTAACTATAGCCCCATTTACATTAGCCTTGTTAAACCGATTCATGCCGAGTTCAGACCGAGCTTGGATCAGTTAACCGTGCCGAGCTTGGTTCTGACGTCCATTTACACATCACGCTAGCACGGTTCCTCACCTCCTATTGACGATCTGCGGTACTACTGCTCTCTAGGATTGAAAGGGGGAATCAAATAAATAAAAATGGCGGCACCCGTAACATTCAGGAAGTTATGTTTGGTTATAATTGTGATAATTCGTTGTTTGCGGAGAGTCGGGCGAAGAAGGCAACCTTTGGTAAATTTACTTGACAGAGTCGGCTTTTGGGACGTGGATAAGGCAAACGATAGTCTAATCAGTGCTTACAGACAAGAAACAACGACAGACGTTGTTGTGTACAGTTGAAGTGATCTGTGAATTGTAAAGCCAGACACGCCGGAAAAACAGCAAAATTAATCAGCTGACTGTAAGGAGATGACGCGGTCTGCTCATTCACTCTTTGTTATCAGAGAACCGAGCCACTGATAAACCGGGCCGAGCCCTACTATCGAACTAGTACTAGATTTAGAGCGGATCGGTTGTGTCTGGCACAGTGCAGTTCAGTTTGCGTTCCATTTACACTCGATAGTTATTTCAGTTACCGAGCTCGGGCCGTTCTCGGCACGGGTTAAAAAGTGTAATGTAAATGGGGCTTGTGTTTTCTATTTTTAACAAAGGACGTTCCCCTGGAGCAGCGTGTCTGTGTTTTTGTCTCTACCATAAACAGTATACTCCTTTGGCTCTATGTGATTTCTAAAACCACAGAGGGAGGGTGAACTCATCCTACCTCTGTTACTTAATTAAGCCACAAGCCAAGGTAGCGGCCATGTCTTAAAGGTGAAACTTAGGAAGAGGCAGCAGACTTTGTGACTCAAGAGCTGCAAAATAAGTGATGGGACCTGCCAATGATGGGATGAGAAAAAACAGGACAAGGTGTGGTGCATCAACTTTCCAGAGAAGTAATTGGGAATTGATGAATGTAAGACCAAAAATGTTTAGTTTCTCAGAGAGAAAAAAACATTTTCAATCCAGAAGCAATAGTTTTCAAATACTGTTTAGATAACCTTTTGATAGCGCTTAGATCTTTATGACTACAGTTTCACCCACAGGAGCTTTAAAGGAACAATAAAACAATTAAAGACGTGATGAAGCCAAAGTTTACCTGTTGATCAGTTTTGACTGTCTAAAGCACCACAACAAAACCAAATTATCAATAGAATCACATTGAATTGACAGGGGTAGATAAAGAAGAATGAATACTGTGCAATCAATCTAGAAGACAAACATTTATTACTAAGGTGAGATGCAAGGATGAATATGAAAAGATAAGCTTTATATTTTAAGTAAACAATGCAAAAAGTTTAGCAGACTAAAGACAATGACCTGCCATCTAATGACTGATTTATAACACCTTTAATTCAAACTTCTGATCTCTTGTCCTCCACAAAATCGGAATATATAGTTTTCCCTTGATTCCTAATTAAAATCTCTTTCTTCTGCTCAGCTGATTCTTTATATTCTCTGTCTGCGACTTAATTTTCAGTCAATCAGCTCTCCTGTTCTTCACATGTGCCCTTTCTTGTGCTTCCTAGCATTATAGTCCCATCACGTATTTTTTGTCTGACATTTTCTCATCCCTCATTCTTCACCTTTTCAGACACTCATTAGTCCCTCATCTAATTAATTTAGCTAACATTTTGGTCTCCTTTTATCTGTAATCTTTACCTACAACATACTGAAATGTGTTACACTTATTTCTTCCTGCTGTTTTTTAGAGATGGATAAGTAGACTTTATCATGATTCCTCTCTACCCCTTTTCTCTGTTTCTATAAATGATCCCCCTCATCTATTTCTGTCTTTTCAGTTTCTCCTGTGTTTCTCTCAACATTTCATGGCTTTCTCAGCAACTGACACAACCAAAACCAACAGCACCCACTGCCGTTTCAATCCTTCAATGCAACACCACACGGTCGCTTTTTTCCTCTGGTCTGCCAGGGAAAGTGAAGAAGACACAGAGGTTCAGGTCTCATGGTATTACTGTAAATATACCATAACATCAGCATCAAAGCACAATATGGGAACAGTTCTAGAAATTTGATTTTGAGTAAAGAAAGGCATTTCCTAAAAACTAGGGCAAATGTTTTATTCAGATTATTTTGTGGTACACTTCGAAGCATGATGAGCCTCTGCGGACTAGCTTGGCTTTTCAGTTTCATAAGCTCAAACCCTAAAGGGTGGTTCAATGCACACAGTGTTAATAAATAGACAGAATGACAGATAAAAGAATGTTTTAAGCCCCAAAACAACAATTCTACTTCCCACCTACATTTATGAATTATTTAGTGGAGTTCTTGAAATGCCAGTGAGCTCCTCTTTTAAAATTCATCCTTCATTTTCTATTCACATGACTCCTTTTGATCACTAACTGGCAGTTAGAGCTTATTATCTTACAGTAAAATGATTATTTACTGGATAAAATAAAAAGCTCTGTGCTCGCAGAAACGTTAGGCGTATTTTCCTCAGTTTGTGAAAAATGTGTCACAACACAATGAATAACTCATGAGCATTGTCCCCAACAATGTCAAATCTCATCCGAGGAACATCTGCCTTGTTTTGCACTTTATGAATTGAACAACAAAAAAATAGAACTTTTCAAAAAGCTGCATCGCATCAAACAAACAAACAGAAAAAAATGCTGGTTCTATGAAATCAGGGGCAATAATACGTGTTTGCTGACAGTCAAACAATGTAAATGCAGTAGTGTTTGCACAATCTATGCATTTTCTTCTCATATCTAAATAGAAAGATAAAAGCTAAAGCATCTTCTAAGCTATGTATGTCTTTGATAAAGTTCTGTCAATACGCTGCCTATGGGAGCTCCATGCATTGAAGTTATGAGGTTGATAAAACAACCAGTCAATCAATTCAATTAACCATAACATGCATTACAGGCTGCAGGTTTAGGTCTAACTGAGTGTCGTATCTTACACAGTCGTTTGACACAGGATTAGAAATGCATCCCAGCAGCTTTAACAGTCTCAAAAAATGTGACATTGCAACCTTCACAAATAGATAAGTAAATTTAGAAAAGAAACACATTTTCATTTAAGTAATACAATAGGAAATTGTTTTCGTTGTTTTAGGAGAGATTTGAAGGTGAACGAAACAGTGAATGTTCCTCTCCAGTGACAGCACAAGAAGACGAAACGGGGGGGGGGGGGGGGGTAGCATCAAGGAGAACAAGACATAGGAGAGGAAAGTAGGGCATTTTCTTTTGGTTTCCCTCACCTGAAGAGTAAAACCTTTTTTATTTTCACTCAGGGGGTTAAGGCTGGAACTGAAAGGAGGTGTTCTCAAATTCAGTCTCCCCGTTCCCATTGTTATTCTGCTTATTGTGCGTGTGCAAATGGTTTCAGCATGAAACCTATCTAAGTGGCAAAGAAGCTTCAGAGTCCAACATTCCTGCATTCATACGCCGCTAAATTCAGTTGATTTACAGTTTGGATCTAAAAATGTGTTTCTGTTTGCATATGGTGTTTGGATGTGTGTCTGTAAGAGAGCATGGAGAGGGCCGTTAAAGATTAGTATAAAGACATTTTTTTTTTTCAATTCTATCTTATCCTAATATCTCAAGTTTTTCAAGATTTCAGTGAAATATAGACATTCCATGATTTGTCTCTGTTCACTACTGTTCTGAGCAAAAATGATTTTACAACTCCAGAAGTCACAGCTTACATGTAACCTTTCCGATCAGCAGGTTTTTTTTTTAAGCTGTGGGTTTTTCTGCTTGTAAGGACAACGTAAACCTGAAAAACATGACTTCAGAGATTAAAAAGCCACTGCATAGTTCTAACATCTCTTTTGCTTTTTAGCTGGAACTACAATAAAAATATGTATGTGCATAACATTAGTCCCTGACTCTGTCATGTCAGAGGATACATCCCTCAAAAGTATGATCTGTCTGGCTGCCAAGAGCCCAAAACATGGATGGACAGGCTATTAAAATGACTGACAGACTACAATAGGAAAAATTGACAAACCAAGAAAAAGTGAAGGTAGGAGTAACACAGCTCTCAGCTCAAGGTGCAAAGAGCCACAATGTAGAAAAAATGTGCTTCTTCTCTGGCTGAGGTCGGTATCGCTTCTCTCAAAATATTTGCTCTGGACTCTAAACGGCACTCATTAAAGCTCTCACACAATGCCAGAAATACAACAAGTAATGGAAAATGTTACGAATGACAAACATAACACCCAATGTGCAGTCCCACTTCTCAAGAGGCATTAGCTTTTGCAAAATCCCCAAAACCTAGAGGCATCTATAACAACATAACAACATGAACAGATAAGTTCTTAAATTAGTTGCACTTGCAGCACGGAATTGAATATCATCTACCCAAAGGCAGGAGGCTGTATTCTGCAAGGCTGATGTGTAACTGATCAATGATGTACTTGTTCCTTCTGCCTGGTAAAAGCCTTCCATTGCAGTATGTATGCCTGCTTAATTTATATAACCATGAGTTTTTCATACCTTGCTGATATCCTAGAGAACAAAAACATAAACCTCTGGTGCAGAGCGCACACTTTGAGTCTTTGTGAAAGGCACATTCTCTGCTGCAAGCAAGAACACAGGCCATCATCATAAACAAGCCTGACAGAGAGGTAAACTGTGTATGATTACAGGACTACAGCATTCCTGGTAGACCTTGAAAGTAAAAAACTCTTCTCTTTAATGTTTGGTAACTTTTAAAATTAGATTGCCATCATCAAACCATTGCACAATGTTTTGATCTCAAGCAAACAAGTTGGTGAACATGTGACTTTGTGCAGAAGGCTAAGAATAGCTGTGCCATCAGAAATTAAAACTCAAATTGTCTAAGGTGATGCCAGAGGTAGTCTGACTGGCGTTAGGTACAGAGATGAGATCCTCAGACCCATTGGATCCCGTTTTTTGGCCCCGATACCTGATACCTGGCTGTGCAGTACTGGCCAATACCGATACCATCTGTTTGAAATTCATGTGTGTGTGTATATATGAAGAACTGCATACTGCTTAGGGTAGTAGAACATTTTATTGCCTACCTGGAATGGGTGACAATAAACTTTTGGCTCTCAAAGGCCAAAATAGTTCAACATTCGTGAAATTGTAACATGCATTATAGTAGTGCAACAGTAAGACAGTAAAATTACTTTAATAATTGAATAATATCTTTTAATCCCTGAGTTTTGGCTCTCAAATGCCAAAATAGTGCAACTTTCATTAACTTATATAACATGTATAACACTAGTCAGGAGAGAGAAGGCTGCGTTCAAGTGACATACAAACATCAAAATGGTATCGGTGCCTATTTGTTGGTACTCGCCAATGCCGATACCACCATTTTAGTGCTGGATCGGGGCCCCATCCGATACTGGCATTGATACCGGTGCAACACCAGTCAGCAGTTCCTGCAAGATGAAGGCATTGATGCTATCGACCGGCCCCCAGTTGCCCAGACCTGAATCCAGTTGAGCACATCTGGGACATCCGTGTCTCGCTCCATCCACCAATGCCACGCCACTTGGTGGATGTTAGTCCAGGTCTGAGAGGAGATTCCTCAGGAGACCATCCACCACCTCATCAGGAGCATGCCCAGGCATGGTAGAGAGGTCACACAGACACGCGGAGGCCACACACGCTACTTAGCCTCATTTTGACTTGTTTTAAGAAGATCGAAGCTGGAGCCTCCTGTAGTGTGTTTTTCCACTTTAGTTTTGAGTGTGGCTCCAAATCTAATTTTGGAGCCAATCTAGGGTCTAATTTTCTCAGGGTCTAATTTTCTTACTCTACTGATTTCTACTGTTCTTCAGTCTACTGTTCTCCAGTTTTGCATTGTATTACATTGAAATGTAATACAATGCATTTCAGCTTTTAACTTTTTGCTCTCTCTCTTTTTCTTCATAGTAGGTACACCTGGTCTGGCGTTCTGTTAACTGTGACATCATCCAGAGAAGACGGCTCACCCGCTACTACCATCTAATGTAGAACAGATTACTAGATCAATGTGTGCTTCTGTGCTTTTTTTGTCTCTCTTGTTGTGTCTCTGTTCTGTCTTCTGTAACCCCAGTCGGTCGAGGCAGATGACCGTTCATACTGAGCCCGGTTCTGCCGGAGGTTTTCCTTCCCGTTAATGGGGAGTTTTTCTTCCCACTGTCGCTTCATGCTTGCTCAGTATAAGGGATTGCAGCAAAGCCATGTATAATGCAGACGACTCTCCATGTAGCTCTATGGTTCCCCAGGAGTGAATGCTGCTTGTCGGGACTTTGATGCAATCAACTGGTTTCCTTATATAGGACATTTTTGACCAATCTGTATAATCTGACCCAATCTGTATAATATGATTGAACTTGATTTTGTAAAGTGCCTTGAGATGACATGTTTCATGATTTGGCGCTATATAAATAAAATTGAATTGAATTGAATTGAATTGAAATCCAGACCTCCATGGGTTAATAAATTTGATTTCCATTGATAATTATGTGTGTTTTGTTGTCAGCACCTTCAACAATGTAAAGAATAAAGTATTTAATAAGAATATTTAATTCATTCAGATCTGGGATGTGTTATTTTAGTGTTCCCTTTTTTTGAGCAGTGTATATAACTGGTACACTAGTATCATTTCACCCAATATTTAGTTGCTGGATTTATGTAGTAGTGTAAAATGTACGTACATTTCAGAATTCATCCCCTGTATTTATGAGAATAACTTAGTACACTGTGAATTCAGGTAGTTTGACCCTTGACAGAACATTTACTTAAACAATTGAGAACCAAAAAGTCACATAAATACAATTATTACAGTTTTATATTTAACTCCCACAGACTGCTGCTCTGGGTCCCTGACTAAGACTGACTAAGACCCCAGATTGCTCCCCAGGTGTCGCACAGTGGCAGCCCACTGCTCCCCAAGGGGATGGCTTAGATGCAGAGAACACATTTCACTGGAATGTATGTTGCAATGACAATAAAGGTGGTTATTATTATTTAAAAAGCATACTATGCATCAGTTATACACTCCGCAAAGGTCTTTTAATATGTAAAAAACTCAGATTACATATGTGATCAACCTTCAACAATGCAACCCAGAATCTGAAATTGAAGAGGTATCAAATTAATAATCTCTGAGAGGTTTCCAGGTCTTCCAGCTGCTCCCCTCAGTCACTACAGTCAAATCAGTTGGGCTCGACTCCATCCGTCTCTGCCCAGGAGGTTAAATGAGCCAACCAATCTGATCAGATGGCTTTCAAAGGAGGAAGCAAATTGCCAATTTAGCTGGCAAATCAAATAAGAGGAAATACTCTGTAATGGACAGCAGATGGCAGTCCTTCAATTTGCCTAAAATAATTTTTTAGGCTGCCGAGATTGTGATGAGAAAGCGTTTAACACAATTATCATCATCAGCTCCGGTATCTTGTTTTGATTGTGCCACCTGGCAATATTTTATATATTGATTTAAATCTGACCCTTTTGTTGGTTATAAATCCCACAGGCTGGCTGGTTTGGCATGGTTGTTATGGGTCTCCTCAAACCCATCTACACTTTGACCCAGACAATTAAGAATGGAAGCAAATTGCCAGTTTTGGTGTCAGAGGCTTCTGAATCAGCTGGGTCATTTATAAAGCAATTACTGTCTGTTTTTTTTCTCTCCTGTGGACGGCCCACAGTCACTGCTGAGGCTCTACAATGTGTGTCAGTCCTGTCAAGCACCCATTCAGACAATTGGCCTTTCCAGCTAACAGTTTTTGGGGAGTGCTTAATTAAATGGCGGATCCATCCGAAACACATCCAGCAGAGGGGAAATCAGTGACTCAAAATGCTGATTATATAACAAACTGCCATTGCAGACCGGATTTAGCAAAGTTCAAAAATAATTTTCTGTCTTTTAGGTAAATCATACATCAGATACCTGTATTATATTTATTGGGTGCATCATTTCAGGTCATTTACAAGGAATTGCAGTATGGGTTACGTGTTCCTGTGGAAGTAAATGCTGATGAAGTCAAAGCGGCAACCTAACATGCAGTACGCAATATAAAAACAGCTCTGTGATGTATTTTTAAACACCTGGACAACTCTAATAGAATTCCACAACAAGAATATCAACTGGTTATTAATGCAGCACCATGCCCTGCCAACATTCTCCTTATGCCCAAAGCCAAATACAGGCCACAGGTACTTTCACTATGATTGAAACTGTCCCACGGGGCACCTGGGACAGTTTCACCCGGATTGGAGCAATTTTAAACATCTGAATGCTCTTCTGGGGAATGCCAGAGCTTTTTTTTTTTTATGAATTTTGAGACACATTCATCAAATTGGAAAGGATTACACTGATCCTGGAGAGCGTCCTCTGCTCCACCAACTTCTGCACAGTCTAGATACAGTTCCACTAGGGCAACTTCATTCTTTATTAGTTAGTCGAGCCTCAGAATGTCCTCGGAGTGCTAGTGTAACACTATTCTATTCTATTTAAGCATGAAGCGACCGTATGACCATTCTACTTTTAGAGACTCTAGGAACCACCAGTAGACCTGCAGTTTTAGAGCGAAGTGCTCTGTTAGGAACATACGGGGTAATCAGAGCTCTGATATATGATGGAGCTTGATTATTAAGGGCTTTATACGTTAGAAGAAGAATTTTAAATTCTGTTCTAATCTATTCTATGCTATTATTTTCTATTCTATTCTATTCTAGTTTTAACATCAGGCCTTCAACTTGACTTCTACTTTGCTTGTAGTCAATGGCCACTTTTAACCAATTTGCATCTTCTACTGTCCTAAACCACTTTTCCACTGCGACGCAGTTTGTGCATGGCGTAACTGAACTCATAATTCCTGAAAGTGCTTTCTTTTTTACAATTATACAATAATTTCAGGTCAAACATCTAAAGCTGTAAATAAATGACAATAAGTAACAGTAGCTACGTTTATATAGACAAAAGTAATAAACGGCATAAATGGCCAATCACAATATAATGATCAAATTAAGCTCAATTGGAATGAAATTGTATTCCAAATGAGAGCGGTGGTTTATGGCGATTGATAATCCAATCGACGTGCATATAAACGCTGGACTGGCTCAAGTTATTCTGAATGTGGCAAACTGCCCCGAGTGCACATGTGTGCCCGACATTAATGTGACATATTTCCGCGTTGGTGAGTGGCGGAAATACATTGAGGAGCAAAACTGTCGGGGTTCCCGATACGACCTTTCTGTTCGGAAAAATAAAAGAGCTCAAATTGTTGCTTTACTCAGTAACGTTTCAACCGTAATTAGAACCTGGTGCAATGCCGCCTGGGTGCCTGTAAGACAAACAACCTCGTGTAATACTGCTTTGTTTACTATTTTTCTTAGTTTAGCAAGGACAGAAGTACTTCTTCTGTGTGTTTTTTTAAGGCGAATTTGATAACTGTGAATGTCATATTTCAAATGTGAATAAATTCACATTATGATCAGATTAATTGATTGTGTGCCCCTATAAATGGTACAATTTGATTATTTGATCCAAATACATTTTAATCTGATCGTGAAATTTTGTGCATGTAGACATTAACTTCAGGCACAGGTTGAAAATGACTAAATATCAGATACTGTAGCATAAAGAAGCTGTTCAAGTTACCAATGATGAGTATAAACTAAATGTAGTAAAGTTCTAATCCCGTTCATGTAATCCTTGTAGACTAACCAAAATCAAGCATGTGTTTAGATGAATTCAATTGTACATTTTATCTTGTGCCATAAAACTCAAACCCTGATTAATTTTTGCCATGCACTCCTTTTTTCACAAATGTTTCACCTATAAGCATCAGAGGTGAGATCATTTAGAAACAAAGTTGTAGACAGTTAGAGGGAATGCAAAAGGTCTAGTGCTTGTAGGAGGGGGACACATCCACCCACACACATCTGTAGTGATTGAGGGCAAAGTTTATGAGAGAAGGAGAACAAGGGGGCGACAAAGAGAGCTCAAGAGCAGGAAAGCCAAATGAGCACGCCATGAGAGGGGGTGGGTGGAGAAATGTGAGAGGATTGACCAACTAAAGTCTTTAATGTGTCTATCTTGAGGGCATGTATAGACACTGAGCCTGTAGCAGTTGAAATCTGAAACTCTGTTGTTGGTTTTTTATTATTAATCATCAAACTAACCACACAAATGATTTCCAAACCAAAAACCAATGAGACTCTTGCCTGGTTTTGTCATCATTTGAAACTAAATAGATTTAGAGTGATTGAAAAAAAAATCTAAGCCCAAGTAAGAGAAGTTGAATTTATTCCAACTATTTATATCATCTATTATTTATCATCTGTTTTTGCAAGTCAGTGTGGGGTCAGGCGAAGCATCTCTTTTAGACAAACAGAGAAGGTGCCGGCAGATGTTGCTGACGCTTTCGTGATATCTCAGTAACTTTTCTGTTTTCTATCCTGTCAGATGTTATGATGACACTCTTGGTGCATATGTAGCAAAAAAGATCAGTACCGAGATATGATGTGCCACGCTGATCCCTAAGGCGAAAACTGGGTCACTTCTGTAGCAAAAATAGCCCAATCAGGAAATAAACTCATATTGGCAAAGATGTAGCTGCATGCCATGTTCTGTCTTGCCTGTTTTGTGTCTTGCAAATATTGTATTTAGACACCCACAGCCAGAGACTTTAATCTTTTTTGAAACCTTTGCTGATGCTACATATTGAAATGCAATCTCTCAGATGAAGCACTTAGGAAGTAAAAAGAGCAGAGATTTTAATGTCATATCCCCCAAGAAAATGAAACATTTCCAGTCAAATGACGACTGTATATGTTTTCTGTTGTGAACCATGGTTTAGTGCAATAAAATGTAGCAGTTATTGCACATATTGATTGAAATCAAGAATATTTATTGTCACTATGTGTTACCATCATGACATTTTTGATGAGTCCCCAGATCAGAATGCACACAGACACAACACATAATGTCTTCTTTTTTGCTTGTTTTTTCAGTGAAATCAGCTGATTGCACTGACCAACACAGTTCCTGAGAAGATTAAAGAATGCACATAGTCCTTAGCATGGAATAAGAGTAATGTTCGAGTTAAAAGGCAGATAGCAGTATGTTGGTGAAGATTCTCAGTGATCCAGGTGATGATCAATCCAAAAAAAGGTTGAAAAAGTAAAACAACTGGACTTCTATCCTGAAGCTGAAGACTTTTCACTTCCCATCCATGAAGCATTCTTAGTTCAAAATGTCTGGAGTAGTGAGGAGCTCTCAGCTTTATAGACCTGCAGGTGAGGCCTCGTTAGAGCTTAGATTCACCTGGAACTGATCACCCCAACATTGGAGAGTCGTTAGGCTCCTCGTTAGCTTGGACTCTTTGGTCCTCAAAGAGTGTCCTTTGTCCTTTAGTTGGAGGTGGACGGCTAGGTCTTGTCCTGAGGAGGTAGCTCTCCTGTGTTGAGTCATGCGTCTGTACAGAGCTTGTTTGGTTTCTCCAATATAAAGATCAGAACATTCCTCACTGCATTGAACCACATACACTACTCCACTCATCTTAGGCTGGGGTTTTTATCTTTAGCATGGACCAGCCTCTGCCTGAGGGTCCTGTGGGGTTCGAAATGTACGGGGATCTTGTGTTGAGAAAAAAATCCTCCTGAGTTTTTCAGAGACTCCAGCAACATATGGGATGACAATGTTTCTGCGCTTGCTCTTCTCCATGTTCTGATTGTTGCATGCTGATTTTGATGTTAGGTGTAGGTAATAAAATAACATAACAACTTTTATTTATGAAGCACTTTAACAGTTCAACCAAAGCCAACCAAAGTGCTGAACCTTTACATGAAATGGATGAATACAATAAGAAGCACTATATACACATCAGAAAATCTTAGATTAGCAATAGAAGTCGTACATCTAGTTGAAGGCCAACTAGTAAAAATAGGTTTTTAAATGGGATTTAAAAACAGCTAATAAAATAATCTACCTCATTTAGAGTGACAAACGATCCAAAGTTTTAGACCTGCAACATCAAAAGCTATGTCACTCCTCAACATAATTATTTTTTTTGGAATGTCCAAGAGAATCTGACCAACTCATCTATAATCTGCAGAGACATGCCAAACCTGGAGTTTTGTTTTCTTGCCTCGTTATGCAAGTTAAAAAGTTGAGATTGAATTCTAAACCAATTGTATGTACTCAATACAAGAGGGGGCTGATTTCTAAGAAGAGTTATTTACAAAAATCCAGTCTAGCAGTAATAAAAGCATAAATATATGTTTGACGATTGCGTTGGAACACAACAGGGTGGATTTTTGCTGAATTTCATGATTTCATGCATTATACTCCTACATACTATTGACCTGACTCTCAAGTTTTAATATATGATAAATATTTACACCAAAATGTGTGTTATGATAGATTTTTCATAGGCAGACTGTGCTGAGGGATCAGTACATTAGTGCTAGTTGTTGGGTTTAAACAAGACTTAAATTTTGTTTTTGTTGAGTTTAAAAAGTAAAGAGCCTTCCCCATTCCTACGCTCAGACACGTAAAAATCAACCAGTTTGCATTTGTTTTTACTCCTGCTGATGTAGAGCAACGGAGGCAGAACAAATCTTTTTTTTGTGTGCATTAAGCTGCAGACCAAGGTTGATTCGTAAAACAGGCAAAAACATTGGAGTTTATTTAGGTTTCAGAACACATTCTAAAGCAGTTCAGGTTGTAAGGGCTTAAAGTCTCAGACTGTCATAAAGCTGTACCGGCGTCTCACACAGAATACCGATCTGTGGATCTTTTTAACAAACAATCCTAACATACATGTCTCCTTTTTTTATCTAAAAATGTCTAAACTCTGATTTGTTTGTCAGGATTAGTTAGAAATCACTGAAAGAAAATAGACTGCTGTTTTGCATTATGAATGTTTTATTTATATTTCATAATGCAAAGATACTGATGTAATGCAGTCGTAATCTAAAAAAGTACACCTTTTCTCTGGGATGATCTGATATAACACAGATTCCGCCAATGTTCTTATTTATTAAACAAAGATGAGGCATTTAAAGCTTGTGAAAAAGGAGGTTAACCCCCCAAATTTTGTCTTAGATTCTTCTCTTTTTTTTTTTTTTTTTTACAAAAGATACACAACAGCAAGTGCATCAGAAGTTTAAAAGGCTAAAAGCAGTGTATCTTGTTCCCATGCTTCTGCACTTAAGCGCAGTCCGCTTCATGCAGGCGTCAGCATAAAGAGTGGCTTATTGGGGTGAGTTTCCTTCCCCAGCATGAAGAGCACATTCTGAATCAGTGCTTTCCCTTGATCTGCTTTCAAGCAGTTTGCCTAAGGTTAATCTGAAACTTTGCTTCAGGGCACACAGATGGCATTCTCATTCAAAATTAAAACATTCAGCCCTTTCATTGATATGAACTTGCCATAAGGAGCCATCATATTTTGAGATCTGACTTGGTCCCAAAGCATGGGCTTCCATGTTCTTCCAGGATTGTCTGGTACTTTTTCTTAAAGTATTTATTCTACACCTAATCCATTTAATGCCTAGAAGTGACATCACACATGCACCAGGTGTTGAAAGATACTGTATCAGGACCTGGGTGCTTTTCCGCTATCATATTACTGTACATTGTGGCTGTCACAATCTGTCAGTTAGTGTGCATTTAGGTAGAAGACTTTCTCACTAGCTGCAGTTAACAAGGAACACTGAGTTGCTCAGACAAAGAACAGAAGATATTGGGCTTCAAAAGTCTAACATATTTTTTACTCCACAGTTAGTTCCCACTCTGTATTTGAAGTTGACCGTTTTTTTTTTGCTTTTGTGTTTGTTGTCAGAGTCAAAAAGCCTCTAAAACAAACCTTTCACGGGGCCCTAAATGTCCAGAGGGGCCACAACCAATTAAGAAGTCTTGATCTGTCAGTGTTCATTTTTGAAATGGCACAACAGCCAAACCAAAACACACACAAAAAATGAAGCAAAAAAAGGCAAAGAAGCTGTGAACGGAGTAAAGTGCCCTCAAGTGACTGTGTACAAGATGGCTGGAGATTGGTTTTAGGTTTCTCGGGATGTAAGCAATTGTTTTCATGGGCACCTCAATTTCAGGGCAGGTTTTAGTGGAAAAGGTGTTCTTGTTTCCACTTCCCAACAGTGCCATTATATTTTACTGTAATAAATTCCAAATAGGCCTCTTGACACCTACCTCACCTGTATGATCGACAACTTTATCTGTCTTAGGCTGAAAAAAATATGTTGTAGTTCAGCTAAACCCATTCAAAAGCACAAACTGTTGTCAGCTAATTTTAGAAGTAAGACCAAACATCCTATATGTAGGAACAGAATTTTATAACATCACTGTTCAAACATTGTGACACTGATATGGGTAAATACTAAACATTTTGTTTATTTCCTGCATGTTTTAAGATTGTTTTATCAAGGTATTGAATTATCTGTCTTCACAAGACTATGTTCTTTTTATTTAGGAATGTCCCAAACCAATTACAAGTACTGGCTCAAGAGCCCAGTGAAGTTCACAGCATCAGGAATCCCTAACTCAGTCCAAATACTTGCTCTATGGTATTAGTTTTTCAGCAAGAGGTTGTGACTGCAGTTTGCACACCTAATGTTTAAAAATCCCTGCCTGATTTTCTTTGCCTAGGTTGCACAAATAAGTTATGAGAGGCTGTACAATTTAGTTTTGATGATCTAATCAATATGGGTTTACCCTTACAAGATAAGTCATTTTCGTCCTAACATTGATGTTCAAATCTAAACAGAGACTTCATTGGCTGATGCATCTTCCTATTTGTGTCATTTTTTGTGTGCACTGATCCCAGACAGCAGTCTGGTTAAAAAGACCTGTGCAGTACCTTGCTGAAACTCTACTCTTTAGATTTTGAGGCACTCTAATTGTAAGAGAACGACTTAATGAAATGATCATATAATTTATTAAATTGCCAAATCAAGTTATTACTGACCAATATCAAAGAATATCTCACTTTTTTCAGGCCACTTGCTATTTATTGTCACTAAAGATTACTACATCATCTGCAAACATCATAGTCATAGAGACTACTGCCTGACTCCATCCGACAACTTTTCCACCTACAGCATGGTCGAATCCGTCAAAGTATATTATAGACAGGCACAAAAAGAAAACCTTTACTTTCACAAATGATCTCTCCAAGGACATTTTATGTTCCTTTTCCCTTATTATGTATTCGCCATGTGATTGTTGCTGCCATTGTGATGTTGTTGATTCTAGGCAAGAATCCAGAGAACACCTTTATGATTGCGTAAGATCCCAAAGCATACTACATCCGCCAGTCAAAATACAGGACAGGTGTAATAAATCCAACTTTGAATAAAAGTTATTTTTTCCCCTGATAAACTCTTGTTTCTCCTGTTTCATTTCCCAGAATGCTGACATTTGGTATTAACCTGTGACATTCATAAGTCAATGTCTCTGCGCTATATAAGATGTAAGAAGTTCTTTGTACTGAGAAAAAAGGGCATTTTTGTGTGTTTATCCTGAAGTATCCACTGATCTGTTGGTTTCAATGTGACCTTTCCTTGTGTGCATTATTACACTTGTTTTCCTGCTGGTTGTGAAAAGCTGTTTGAAGTTTTCTGGAAAGATTCCTTGATAAAAGAGTAAATAAGAGTGAGATAGAAAATAAGAATGTTTTCACGTTCCTCTATCACACTTAGGACTACATCTATGAATTTTGTCCCAGATTCATAACGTTTTTTTTAGCACAGAGCTGTTTTTTTTTTTCATGATCAAAGCGAGTTGAAAAATAAATAACAAATAACAGAACTCTGTCAAGAAAAGTCCTGAAAGTCTTTGAAGAACATGAGGTACCCAGCAAAATGTAAAACAGCTAAGAGGCAATTATGTAGCCTCGATAAATTAAAACAGATATAAAATTAGAACATTGAAAACATTTTTCATTCAAAATAGAAGATAAACCTTTAAACTTCTGCAAGATAATAAATATCTTGCAAATGTCTTTATTAAATTCTGCAAGCCACACTTTCACAACAATGACAGAGACTTGTTGAGGAAGAGGTAAAATCATTGCATGACTCAAAGTTAAATAGGTTTGATGTGCATCTAGTTATGGAGCTGAAGTTTTCCATAAAAGTTGCCTTGTACTTTTTAAGCAGTAAAGAATATGCATGAGTATGGTGAGCTGCATATACCTTCTGAGCAAGCGTGCTTCCCTGATTATGCAAAATATTTTCTGTCAGCATCCTGAAACCAGAGATAGTTACTGCTCACAGTTAATGGAAGGTTCAGAGATATGAAAATATCCAACATGTTGTGGCAAGCTTGTCACACAACCAGGGGAAATAGAGCAAGAGCGAGAAAACAGCAATGGCATTCTATGCAGTAATTGAGGCAAGTGCCTGTTCATGATAGCATCTCCGGCAGCATCGACAACTGACAGTGAAAAGCTGCGGAAACGATAAGGCAAAGGCTTTTATACTGTAATACCACCCTTGGTTTCAGACACCACACAAGCATCAGCAGGCCTCAGATTGTTTTTTAAAGCACTTAAAAGTTGAGTAGAAGTCAGTAAATGACCCTCTTTACTGACCATGAAACAAACAAAAGTTACAAAATTACCCTAATTTTAATATCACACAAGCCTCACCTTTATATACTCTCCAAGAGTAAGTCATAAGTGAATGAATCTATCAAAATATCAAAATGATACATATCAAATTTATTATCTGAATCAGAATCAGAAATACTTTAATAATCCCAGAGGGAAATTACAGTGTTAATAATGTTATTTATACTTGCTATGACATGTGTATTGCCCAAGCAGTCCCGAAACTACATACCTTTCAGCATCACACTTAAAAAAATTACAAGATTAGGTAATAGCAAAGTCAATAACTATATTCTGTCAAAATTGCCACAATATTCCCAAAGTGATATGTGGTGTCAGTCAGGAAATGTTTTGGTTAACAGCATAATGTGATGTGAGTAAAACCATCTCCAATCAATCAATTCACACACCATTCTCAAGCTGTGTCAACCTTAAACCTTACAAATGGCTTCTCGTATGGAACCCACTCGAGTTAAATAAATACTATCTACTGTATGTCCCAATACAAAATTCCTTCCCACATTACTGATCTGAGTAATTTAGAGAAGTGTTTTTGGTAATACCAAGGCCCAGTATGATGCCACGCAGTACCACCTTAACCCAACGACAGATCTTCAGTACAAAGCAACTTATCGACCGTTACTCTATCTAGCCGGTCTGAATTTGAGATTAAGCCACAGTAAGCGAGTACTACACACATTTACAGAATGAACACAATTTCTCTCCAAAATACAAGAATTTATTGACAAAATACTTCAACTTTCAACTAATAAACGATGGCTGTGATGGACTAGTGACCTCTCCAGGGTGTACTCCGCCTCAGTCCATGTCTCCTTGCAAGGCCAGGGCCACCATTACAGAACGATAACAGGTCAGAACAGTTATTTTGCAGTATTTTCTATCTCAACTAATGGATAGGTGACCAGTCCAGGGTGTACTGCACCTCTCGCCCAATGACAGCTGAAGATGGGCACCAGCCTCCCACAGCCATGCATGGATAAGCGGGTATAGACAATGGATTTAATAGATTTTTCACCTCTTATCTCTGATCTTAACTTGTTTTTATCTCCACTGGATGTTTTGCGTCTTTAATAATATTATTATTAATATTATTGTGAAATTGGATGAATGAAACTCATTGACTGGAAATTGGGCAGGGACAACTTCACAAGGAACATTAAAAGTAACTTTATCATTCCACTAAAACCAATCAGATGTTTAAGGTCACCAAGGAAATATCTATGGAATTTATTTGACTCAACTACCTAGGAGGTGTCCGCAGGTCTCTCCAAAGTATAACGAGGTCTGTCACAAGTCAAATGACTTCCTAGTGAAGGGATTGTGACTTTGGTAAACCACAAATATTCTTTGATTGTAGACTCCTGAATAAATCACAAGCAAGGAAAGTCCCACCGTCAATTGCAAGCTTGAGTGGCACAAAAGAATATTAGAGCAGAAAAAGTATGTATATGGAAATAGCTAAGATTTCCAAAATTACTGCAGATAATTTTTAGATAACAGGCAGAAAGACATTTACAGAAGGATACGCCTAATGCTACTGGAAAGGTTTCAGCAGCCTTCTGCACCTCACGCATCAGCTTAGTTAAACAAGGCGGTAAGAGAAAAACAACAAAGACAGAAATACGTGCCAAGTATGGATGTGTCTCTAATATCAAAAACCTAATTACATATTAGATATGTTGATAAATGTGGCATACTTAAACTCTTTGAAACCACATAAGTGAGATAAATTGGTCTATCAGAAAATCACGTAGGCAACCCTCTAAAATAGAAAAAGGAAATCAAAAACTTTTTTTTAAGATACAATCTTGACATGAAACATTAAAGTCCTTCACTGGCTACATCCACAGTGAGATCAACTTTAGACTTGGCCATGTGGAGCTGCAGACTCACCAGAGATGCAGAGGTTGAAACGACACAGTTCGTCACACAGGGTGTCCGGACTCTCCAGCTCCCCCGGTCCTCCTCTTCCTCCTTCTCTCCTCTTCTTTCTGGGTGACATCCTCTTCACCATCTTCATTACACGTTCCACTTTATCCATCCTGGACAAATAAGTTCCCCCAAGTACCTCCAGATGTTGTCTTTATCTCTGGATCTCTTCCTTCTTCCTCTCCTTGTTTGTCTGTGGTCTGCCTTACCTATCCTTCTGTTGTTAACTAAAACAATGCCTTGTCTCTACTTCTGAAGGCTAAGTTTCACCAGCCTACCTGCCTGTGCTCTAGTTTCTATCCTTTTATGCATTACCGCTCTCCTTTGTCTGCTGTCAGTCCACAGCCCAACGTTTTAAGTTTTATCTGTCGTTTCAGTACAGTGCCCAATTTTACATCCCACTCCGCCTTATAGGTTCCTCTGTCTTGTTCCTTTCTTTGTTTACCTTCTCTCTGCTTTGTTCAGCTTACAGAAAATCTGATGATCGAAATGATGAGAGAAGTGAGACAGTGAGAGAAACGAAAGGAGAGAGGGAGAAGAGGAGGCTGCACACTCACTCGCGCACCTCCTTTCCTTTTTTCTCTCCCTCTCTGTGTGCAACAGTACGCCACCCCTCTGCATTACCACAACATGCAGCCGCTGAAACTCCCCGGCAAAGCTTTGCTTTGTTCAGTGTTCCTTAAAAGGGCGATATGAAAATACTGGAGACAGAGAGGTGCTAGCTTTTTCTCTGTGGTTCGTTATTTCGCTAACACACAGGTACACAAATGAACACTGTCATTTTAGTCAAGCATAAATGTGAGGAACTAGAACAAACTACTTTTTTTGTGCACATTGAACTACTACTCTATCCATCAATATCCTCATAGCTGCAGTTATGTGGCTTAAAGTGATATTTAGTTATTTAATATATATTTGTTATTCTTATTAAAGGAAATCAACAATACAACAATCATGATACACTGGATTAGATCAAAGTAGACATTCATTTTGTTAGGAATGGGAGTGTATTTAGTGCTGAAGCTTTTGGCACTTCATTTAATGTGTGGCTCTTGAATATTTTAATTTGAAGGGCTAATGGCATGGTACAAAGCTTAAAGCTAGAGAGAAGAGGTAACAAGGGATTAGTACAATGTCAACAAGCCAGATGTTCCACAAAGGAAAGCAACTGGGGTTGCTTGAGTACCAGCACACTTTCTAATGTCAATATAGTTTAGTTTAAGCATGGCAGTTTTAAAACAAATATCATCGCAGCGTGCCTTCTGCCTGCGTGAGAAAACTCTAAATCAAGTCAGACAATTTTGACTAAACTACATGCAATTAAGTCAATTAATTTTTTTTTGATAGTGTTTATAAAACGCCACCTTGCATAAACTTTTCCAACAGCTTGTGAAAAAAAATTGCAATTTCATGATAATGACAGGGCAAAAGGTAAGGGACCTCCAGTGGCATTGAGTTCTAGATTGCCTATCTTCCTTGACCAGTTTGGGAAGGAAAGTAGAGGACAGAGTTATAAACCGACAAAAATTCACTAGGTCTAGGTTCTTGGCAACATGGAGACGAAATAAAAACAAAAGGCTAAACAACAATCATCTGTATTTGTCATTATAACTTTGTACATTCCAATAAAACGTGTCCTCTGCATTTATTTCCTCCTTTAGGGAGTAGTGGGTTGCCACTGTGCGGTGTCTATGGAGCATTCTGGGGCTAAGGGTCTTTCTCGGCAAGCCAGAGTGGCAGTCTGTGGATTTGGGGAACTTGCAGCCTTCTCAGGATGCACATGCCCGCCCTAATACAATGTTTGCTTAGGAAACAAGGAAGGAGTTAAAGTGATCAGTGCATCAGTGGCCAAGCTAAAGTGTTCTATGCCTTATACAGCTAAACAGAGAAACCTCAAGACAAATTTGTACCTGGTATCACAGTTATCTTTATAAAAAACAAAGCTTTAAATAGTTTTATACCCATGTCAAACTATGTTGAATCAGGCTTTTGTATCAAAGGAATTGGAAGACACTGTTCCATAGGAAAATAATACTCCCATGTGATATTTCTATGCATTTAATATTATAGAATATGTATGGTAGTTAAATGACCTTCTAAGCAAGGCTAAATTAAAAAAAATGGCATAAAGAATTCTGCCATCAGGACCCTGAAAATCTCACATGCTATGGCACACATTTATACCTTTGGTACAGACACAGGTTTAGCTTAAATATTGTAGAAATGACCCAATACCATGCTATGCATTCCAACAAAGTTCTTAATGCCTGTATTTTAAAATAGACTTTTTTTTGTTTCTCCTTTTATCAGACACATCACACAATGATTCACATAAAGGAAGACATAAGAGTATACTATGCTATGCTTTACTTACCTCTGCATGCAGGATGTTTGAACTGAAAGTGAAACTGATGCCATGACTTAATTTCTGATTTCTTAGACTGAAAATCATCTGACCACATTGGGATACGCAAAGCGTTGAAATTGTTAAGGTTCTGGCCAGCTGACTGTTTCTCACTCATCGCCTCACCTAACAGAGTGATCTGCCTCTGTCATCCATCCTCCCACAGCAGCACCATCAAGATGATTTCATTCACCTGTTTACATGCCTTTATGTACTCCAGTTATTCAGTTATTCTGCACCAGATTATCTGAAAACCCTTGCGTGAGTAAGTGTCCAGCGTTCTTCTTTGCCTGCCTTGCCAAGTTTCGTTACAAGTTCAAGTTTCTGGATTCCTTGTCTCCACTTGCCCCTGTCAGACACAACATCGGTTTTCTCATTGATCTCTGCCAAGCCAATCGGCTCTGTCTGCCTTTCAGTCTCTCCGTGTATGAACCTTGCATTCTTCTTGGACCAGATCCACACCTCAGCCTATCTGCCTCTCTTCCCCTGCTTTGAGCAGTCAGCTGTCAGTATTGCCTAGTTCCTGCTCACTTCTGTGCTTTGCCTGTTTGCACCAAGGATGTATTATTTTCTGATAAACACTTTTTAACACAAACACTGTGTCTGGCTTGAATGTCGTGCTCTCTGTCTGCTCTGGCATTACAGAAATGTCATTCCCAAACGGTCAGTTAATCCTTTGACGTGAAAAAAGAAAGAAATGTGGTGACATAGCAACATCCCAGCGAAAGAAACATATTCGGTTCTGAACCAGTTGAATACTATGATACAAGTGCACACATGCAGAGGATATGTGTTTCTCAACAAAACTTTAGAAGGGACAAATATACTTAACAAGACTCGATGTTCCATAAGAGGCACTTCAGGTTTTTCATATTTAGATCAAAACGTGTTTAGAAATACATCAGGATACTTGGCAACGAAGGAAAAAGTGAGCAAGCATATTTTAAAGTAATGAACCATTTTTCATACTGAATTTATTTTGGGAGCCTGATAGAAGGAGCCTCTACCTACGACTGAACTTGTTAAAGTCTGGCACTCAAATGGAAATGCATCCTATGACTGACAGCTTTGAAATAGTTGTGTAAGAAAATCCGTTTCCAGAATGTGACAAAAAAAAAATGTGATCAGTTGCAATTCTTTTTAAAGACGAGGTTGTTTTCTCATCTCTTTATAGTTTCCTCTGATTTGACCCTCATGTATTATCTCTTGTTCTTTCCCCTCTATCTTCTCTTTTTTTCCCATCTCCTTGCAGTTTCTCTTCTCCTGTTTAATCTCTGGTTCATATCCCTCCATAATAACTTCATCATTATCTCTCCAGGAAAGAACATTGGCGCCCAACACTACATAATGCTTTAGCAGGTAGCTAGAAGCAAAGTGAACATTTCAGCTTAGCTGTCTTGCATAGAAAAATACACATATTCACACAGAAAGCACCTTGTATTTTGCCAACTTGACCTTTTGCAGTTACACACTTTGAAACTGAAGATGTAAGCGCAGGGTGCATCAATAAAAAAGAAAAAAAAAAACTCACCCCAGGGGTTTGAGATATGCTGTTTAATCACTTACCTGGAAAGATCTGCAAGTGTACTTTGATCCTATGGTGAAGTTTTCAGTCCTTGAAAGATGTGAGAGCATAAAACGTAGATTCCTAACTGAGATATTAAAAGCCACTGCATGATATTAATTGAGCATTCTATGTGAATGAGTCAGCTGCTTCTCAAAAACCTTTGAGGAAATAATTAACCAGAAATAATTAACCTGTTATTGAAACAGATTGTTTCAATAACAGAAACCAGTTTCACTATTAAGGTTATAGTGCACACATTGAAAATAATACCTAATGTCTAGGTATTAAATAAATGCAAAACATGCAGTTTTCTTTGTAGAAGGATTTAAAAACAGTTGGTCTGACAAAATCTCACCTACCAAAGACATAACAAAAGTTGGACATAATTTAAGGACACATTAACAGTCTGTACATGTTAGCACAGTTGGCTTTTTCCCTAGTGAAAAGCTGTCAGGTTTTGCTGAGCTGTTACCCTGCATTTCATGGTAGCATCAAGAGAAACTCTTGTTTATTTGCCCTATTAGTAGTAGTTTTAGAGTCCATAACAGTATAAAAGTATGTTTCCATCCACTGCTTCGTGCTGTGCCTAGTTAAAAATGTGCAAGTGTAACTCACACGGTCCAAAGTAGAGCAGGTTGACAAATGTATCTTAGCATAACAAACCGCGGTGGTACACACCAAGCAGACAACAGAAATATAGTCACTATCAATACCTTAAGGCTCCTTAAAGTTAACCAAACACAGATCCAAAGCTAAAGGAACAGTACTTGGTTAAAACATTTCCTTCAGGGGCTAGAGAAGATAAGTTCATTATCATCGCAAACACAGAATAACATTACAAGACAATTATCATTGTCTCTCTCATCTACAGGGTGAAAAGTTTCTGCCTTTGGAAAGATTTTTATAAATAAATAAAATAAATAAATAAAAATAAATGGACATAGATACATTCTGAAGGTCTCCACATCAAAGTATTACAGCAATGGTTGATAATGGTGTCATGGTTCTGGTGTGTATGTGTCTGTGCGTTTGGGTTTGTGTAAGATCTCTCTCAGAATAGAAGATCTTCACTTTATTTCCAAATGTTGAGGTAGATTTTTATATAATGGAATTAAAAAAAGAGTGGGTAAACAGAAGGAGAGGTCAAATGGCAAATCATTATATAAGAACTAAATATTATAGCTATTTAGATATATATACAGATGGATCTAAAGATGATAAAGGAAAAGTAGGTATAGGAATATATATTCCAATGATGAATGTAAGCATCGGTAGGAGATTACCTGATCAGATGTCAGTATATACAGCAGAAATGATGGCAATAATTATAGGATTACAATGGATAGAGGAAGTAAAACCTGATAGAGTAGTTTGTTGTGTTGATTCTTTGGCAGCACTTTACAGTATACAAAATATGAAATCAGAAAGAGAAGATTTATTATTAGAAATACATCAAAGTTTGTTCAGAATACAAAAAATGTATATAAATATAAAGTTTTGTTGGGTTCCAGCCCATGTAGGAATAAATGGAAATGAAAGAGCAGACCAAATAGCTAAAAAATCAATTAGAACAAATAATATTATAAATATACCGTATGGGAAAGGAGAAGCTAAGGCAATAATTAAAAAAGAAATTAAGGAAAAATGGCAGGATAGATGGAAAATGGATAAAAGTGGAAGAAATTATTATATGATACAGAAATCTATTAATGCCAAGGGTGTGACAAGGAAAAATCGAAGAGAGGAGACTATGTTAACTAGATTAAGATTTGATCATACTGGGTTAAATAAAACATTATTTTTATTAAAGAAAAGTGAAACAGATGAATGTATAGAATGTAAAGTAATAGAAAATGTAGAACATATTTTATTATATTGTAGGAAATATGATAAAGAAAGAATAGAATTAAAACAAAAGACAAGACAAATTGGAAGGGAATGGAATTTGAAAGGATTAATAGGAACAACAGGAGAGGGGATAAAGGAAATGCAGAAAACTGTTATTAAATATCTTAAGAATACAGGATTATATTATAAGATTTAAAGGTATATGTATATATGGATGTATGTATATTTTGTATGTATATATGTATATGTATAGATAGATAAATATATAGATATATATGGATATATAGATATATAGAAATATGGATATGGGAATATGGATAGAGATATATAGGTATATAGAAGTATAGATATAGATGTGTAGAAATATGGATATAAATGTATATAAATATAGAAATATGGATATAGATATAAATAATCATCAAATTGATATGGCCCATGCTACATACTCCGGTACAGTAGGTGGCGGTATGCACCTAAAAGATAAGGTTGCAATCTGCCATTAAACAAAAAGAAGAAGAAGAAGAAGAAGATCTTCACTAGAAGGTGTGCCGCACCTGCTGCAGACTTCACACATGTCTGCAATCTCCTCATTAGTCTGCTGGGGGTATTATGTGCTGTAGGACAATGATTGACCTTCATGGTCAAAGTTATCACTACTTTACAAGTCAAACTCTAGATTCAACCTTTAACCTTTTCCACAACAGCCTTTTCTTGCTCATTCCACAGCTTTCCACTACAGCTCCAACATTCCCTACCTATGTCTGCCCAACCAGATTGATAATGTGTAGCACTCTACGTTCTTCACATTATCAATCTGGGACTGCTCCTCTCGAACCAGTTTGGGCAAAGGAGGGACATTCAGCAGAAGTTTCTGAGCTGATTGGGCGAAGCAACACTTCGTGCCCGCCTACCAAACTTTGATTTTAACCAATCACGACATCAAATGAAAATGTTGTAACCATCATGAAAAACTACAAGTTAAGCTAGTCAAGGCACTTCTTGCTGTTCTTGTTTCAAAGAAGATATCATGGATTCTGACAAAACATAATATTATTGCTTTCGTCACAGCGCTATGTCCCACCTTAAACCATAAAATTGCAACGTGGTTGGCCTGAACAGCTTTTGGTTCGGTCACATACGGTCGAAAGGGGAGCAGGACAAGATGGACTCTCGTTTGTTTGTGAATGCACAATTACTGCAAGAATTCATCTCGCAGACAAGGTTAATGTCTGCCTGCCCACTCTCAACACCTAGTTTATTCTCAAACAGTGGAGGATTGGCACCTCCACTGTTTGCACACCTGGAACACATCCTCGCTGTGCTCCCTCCAACCAGAATTCCATTATGTCCCCAACTCCTGCCTTCAACGTTTGGAACCGTAAACAATCTCATTCCTCATTTTCTACCATCATTTTCCATCTCTGTTATCTCTCATCCTGTCCAACTGCTTATTTCCTCTTGCAGATGCTGCAGAACCTCCATTTATAGACTTTTGGGCCTGCAGTGCCCCAATATGTGATCAAAGATTCCTCCTATCCTTTATTGGTTTTATTGATGTATTCATTGTCCATATGTTTGACTGGTTTATGGGTGGGATAATTCTTGACTGTGGATGCAACTGTTTAATGTTGTTTACTATGTTTACAAAATTCCTGTTATTATGGGCAAGTAATGGGAATACTGGTGTGCGTTTACAATAGGAACAAAACTTCCCCACTGACGCTCCCAGAAAATTTATTTTTTTAACCAAGATTCCTTTCAGATTCAAGCTTTGATAGATTCAGGATGTGAGTAGAATCTCATAGACTGTAACCTGGTTAAACAACTCAATATTACTACTGTTCCCTTTCCTGTACCAGTTCCCCTCACAGCATTAGATGGTAAATGACGGCCAATTATTTATCCCAAATCTTAACCTATAGAACTACTTGTTTCTGGAAACCACCGTGAAAAACTTACCATTATTTTCTACAGCTGTCAGACAGACAGAAATAGATTAAATTCAGCGTGTGGCAGTCATGTGGCATGTCAGCAGTTTCCCAAACCCAAAACCATTTTCTGCTGACAACTGTAGTGTGTTAAGGGGAATTTAAACTACTGCAGAATTGAAATACTGATGTTTATTTGCAGTAGACAAGTATACTCTCGACATCAACTACTATTTATCTGACAGCCACAATGGCCAATACATTTTCGTCATATAATATCTTTTAGCAAAAGTACCTATTTAGTTCAAGCAGTCTGTTTGTCACAATTGTATTATGAGCGATCAGCATAGAAATGTCTGAAGGCTGCCTCTGTGGTACTGCTGTCAGTTTACCACAGCTCAGCTACAAAGTATGTAGTTAATTTAGCCATTACTTTATACAACCATCCACTATTCCTGCTTTTGCTAGTAAGGTCACAGGGAGATTAGGCGCTTATCTCCAGTGGTCATTGGGAAAGAGGCAGGGTACACCTTGGATAGGTCGCCAGTCTATGACAACACAGAGACAGAGGACAAAAAAATATGTATACACATATGCATGCCCTTGGGCAGGGGTCCCCAACCATTCTGAAACTGAGAGCTACTTCATTGGTACTGACCTTGGACCTTGGAACTAGAAGAGGCAATGCTCACCAATAAACATATTTGCAATGCTTTTTTCTTTTTTAGATATTGTCATTTTTAAATTATGTTTTTAAAAAAGAGTGATTGCAAAAGTACATAGACAGACTAAAATAACATTTTAGAGGTGGCTCACTGAAGGGTTGTGCTAGTTTTAGAACGGGGTCGAGGGCACCACGTGTGTTCCTCAGGGGCTACCTGATGCCCGCAGGCACCATGTTGGTGACCAATGCACCCTAAGGCAATTAAGAGAGCCCGAATAACTACACTTTGATCTGTGGAAGAAGGCTAGAGTACCTGGAGAGAACCCACGCATACATATCCCCAGGACGTGATTTGAGAAAGGAACCTTCTTGGACCTACCAGTGCTATCCACTGTTCCACGGTACAGCCCTTGCTTCAGTAAGAGCTTAAAAAGTCAGCAGTTACAGCTGCAAACTGTTTTGTGTGTGTGCTTGTCTTTGCGGTGAGGAGGATAGATTGGGTTTCGAGTTCTGGATGAGTATTGAAGACCGAACTATGAGAACCACAGTTCGGTTCTCAAAACATGAACTTGGAGAAAGCTAAATAGTACAGTAACTGGCCTTCTACCTTCAAAGACTTGAAACTTCTCACCAAAGATAAATGATCAAAATACTGACAGAAACATACAAAAAGTAGGAACTGGCGTGCTGTCCAGGGTGTACCCCGGATCTCAACATTGTAACATTATATGCCAAAATATGACAACATTATATGCATCAGAGGAAATTTTACTGTTTTAAAACAATAATCCGAACAGTAAAAGTGCTGTAAGTTTAGCCTACCTATTGGCATCTTTCACTGTGTGCACGTTAGCTCAATGGGGGTAAAGAATAACAAGCAGACAAACTGAGAAGCTCCTGATTACTCAGCTGGCAGAAAACATTACAGAGAAGTGATACATACTGTGTGAATTGATACAGTTATATCTAATAATTAGTGTAATTACAGCAGTGCAGGTGGGACAACAGGTATAATTCATCCAATTGATCTCAACATGGTTTAGAGTATTTACGACTATATGCATTTCCCTATTGAACCAGGTGTTATTAAAATGGTCACGTAGCCCAGCATAATTTTCCAGCTCTTTCTGTTTTACTATATTTTACCTACATAGTAGAACATCAAGCATATGTCTTATTCAAATAATAGGTCAGTACCTGAAAGTCTAATTAATGCAGTTAAACACTGTCCAGGTGGCTTGCAATCAACCCTGTGTGATAGGTTTGTTGTGGTCACATGACACATAGAAATTGGCTGCAGAGTGAGCTTTGGCTGTACAGCCTGCCTGCTGTTTTGTAACTCTGATTTCACTTTACCTTTGGATGTGTTTATGGACCACTAGGGCCAATGATTGGCCCTAGTGGTCCATAAATCCAGCGGGCTCAAAATAATTCTCAATGTTGTCCTAAATAACTTTTCCAGGCCTAAATCCTGATGTTTTTAATCCCAACGTCCAAACAAGTAAAGCCGTTTGACTCTTGAAAGATGACCTGCATGATAATAAGATAACCTCAAAGATTGACTTATTTTTCTTATGTATTCCTCTGTTAGCTTGGAAACTGTAATTATACATTTTGTACGAAATTAATAGTCAAGTTTAGAAGCATTTATGACAGCTCATTTTTTGTAGTGCATACAAACATTATAGAGTGAAGTCATGGACATGAATGAACCTGTCAAAGCAACCATTAACAGCAAACAAGCAAATCTAGTTTACATGTTGAATACATCATGGTTTTAGCTCATGATAAGTGGTGCTATCATATGACAAAGTACACCTTATACACCTTATAATCCGGTGCGCCTTGTATATGATCACCGTTGTGCTTACTAACCGATTTTATGTGGCGCAATGCACTAAAAAATCTGTTAAAATGTTTAAATGTAACTTTGGTAAGCAACAATGCTGCTCCGCTCAATTCAATTTTCCATAACAAATTCCACAAGAAATGTAGGGTAAGACGTCCGCAGAGAGTCAACATGGAGTCCACCAAGCTCACAGTATGTGCACAGTATGCCCGAGTATGTGGGAGCCTTTAGGCAGCCTGCACCTGGAGTATGCACCAGCAACAATAAACCTAGTAAGTTAATTCAATATAAAAGTTTCTTTTGGCCTTAGAAACAGGGCAATGTTTCTAAGAGAGTCTATTGAACTCAACAAAAAGTGGTTACAAAAGCTTTCATGTGGAAGTTTGAATTAATCCTTACATTTCAACATCAAATAACCTAAACTTTACATGCAAACTCACCAGTGCATGCACACATGTACTCACACATCAAGCGTGATGAATTTGTTCTCCACTCATTGTTACACGATTAAAAAAGAAGCTATTTCAATTATCCTTTCTCTAACAATGCACGTTTAATAGGCTATGGAGTGTCAGTGGTTTTAAAAGCTTACTGCCAAAGATAAAGTCCTCCTTTTTTCACTTAATTGCAGAATTTAAGATCATGAGCTGTTCCCTTAGTTCTTTTAAGAAGTGTCTAGTAATAGAAAACTACCTTTGGCTAGTAGTTGAAATTATGCAGAACAATGACATTCCTAAATACCACATATAATATCATTGCATATTATAATATATATATATATATATATATATATATATATATATATATATATATATATATAGATAGATAGATAGATAGATAGATAGATAGATAGATAGATATATAGATACATAGATAGATAGATAGATAGATAGATGTGTGAAAACAGTTATTACAAATCCATTTTAACAGGTGCTGTAAGAAATCCTGAAGGCACCGAAACATTAAGCTAGAACGCCTTTAAAGATATTTCGTTATTTTGTTCTTCGTGATTATGAAAGAATGCAAATCCTGCAGATCAATACATTTCCAAAAACTCTCTGCAACATGACACAGCAGAGGCAAAGAAAGGGAACATGTAACTTTGATCAATGCAACCTAGAATAAATCTATTATGACCATGTGTTTGGAAAGCTTAGTCACTACCTTAGGAATATGCATGAATTTGTTTGTGATATTCTACAGCTCTCTGGGTGTTGAAACTGCTCATTGAGTAAACCAAAAAGAAATGACTGACAAGTGACGATGGGCATCTTCTGATTAACTTTGCCTCTGAGCACGTCCTGGTTTGATTGAATATTCACTTTGCATTTGGTGCAAATGACCCGGGGTATGATACCCAGGGAAGCAGACTCGTCAACACAGCCATGAAGGCAAACCGACAGAAACAAACCCGTGACCTATTTTTTTTGGTTTACTCTGCAGTGAATTCACTCAAGACTGTGTATCGACTGATTAAACACAAGCAAGTCGATTGCCAGCTGAGACAATGCCCATCAACTTTGTTAGTTTGTCACATTACACAGATTACTGTCACTGCAGGAAGAACTGAAAGGTTGCATAAGAGCAGTTTAATCCCCTTAAAAAAAAGAGGTGTAGCCTAGTTTGTGGATATAAGAGATAAATGAGGACATAGCCAGGAGTTTTTTTGTACTTGGATAACTAAGCAGAAGCAACTGTGGTAAAGGAAATAAAGTGAAGACCATGTTGTAAAACATGCTGACGGGTACATTTTTAAAACGCTATGGCTTAAGTACTGAAATATTTAAACCATTCATCAGAAAGTTAAAAAAGCTTTTCTTTATATGAAGGAAAACATAAACTTCCCTCTACTGCCCAAAGCTGTATGTTAACACATTGGAAACTTAATATAGCACAGCCTGATAAAAAGGTCACAATGCTAGAAGTTTAAAAATCTTGCTCTCATTCATTAGTTATGGACCATGCATAGAAAAAACAGATGGTTAAGGGCTTCGTCTGCAATAATGAAGGCGCTGCTCTTTTATGTGGTGTAATTACAAAACTAGTTACACTCTGACTCTAAAAGTGGCAATCATGGATAAATGTTCAGATCCCAGCAGCTCTGGTTTCCCAAAAGGGGCAGGAGATCTGCGCTTTCCCTCCTAGTCTTGTTCTCACTGATTTGAAGTTCTGAAAAACATGTACGAAATAGATGGACGCTTGGTGCAGCCATTTTTTGTTATTTATATCCACGCATCCACAATAACATGCTCATCCAGGAGGAGTAAATGCTGCAATCATTGACCTGATGCAATGTGCTGGGTGTCCTTCGATAGGAAGCTTTTAACCAATCTGTCCGTGTGATTTGATGGAATTGTCTTTTTAAAGTGTCTAGAAATGACATGTGTTGTGAATTGGTGCAATACAAATTAACTGAATTAAACTCATTTTTAAAGGACAAATCGTACACTCTGTATATGTAAAAGCCTTGCATTTGCAAACTGCAGCTGTGCTTGAATAACATGTTGACATATCTCTATTTAGTGTTGTATTGGTGTGTGTTGATGTGAGCATGTCATGCTGTACCAGAAACTAATTCCACCAACTTGTTCATTAATAATAATAAATATATGAATAAATAAAAATGCATTTCCTGCAAACTATGCAAATATACCACATAAATTCTTTTAGCCAAACCAAATTGGTCCACAGACAGCAGATCAAGACATTTGTTTCTCTAAGCCTGGCTTGGATGCTTTACAAAATTAGCCTAAATGGAAGAGTAAATATATAACTAGTGTAAACTATGCTTGATGAACCAGGGTTACGTATTTTAGCCTAATTTAAAGTCACATTTTAGAAGTTATTTTAAAATAAATTAAGAATAAACTAAACTTTTAAGAGATAAAATGCTGAAAGTATATATCCTAGTATTAGCTATACTACTGAGAAATTGTCAAAACAACCAAATGGGCTGCCCTCTGGCTGTTGTGTGCTTCACTGCTCCTAAATCGCTTCAAAACAACTTTTTTTTTTACTTAAAATGGAAACATTGCATAATGGCTAACAAAGCTTGTTCCATGTGATTGTATTGTATCTAAAGTCTTGGTTCCTCCCTCTCTTGTCCATCAGTCTCTCCCTTGTACTTTGTTGTTCCGTCTTCGTGCCAAAACATGATTGAAGCCTTATACACGGGGCGGCATCAGCATTCTCACTCAAATTGTACTCCATAGTTGATTAAATTGAGAAAGTGACATGCCTGCATTATTACTGACATCCTGGTTAAATACGCATTACATTTTCTGAAGCCCATTTCTACATCTGGTATCATTCATGGAGCTAATTTATGTCAAGCAGTTTCTGTGTGTTTTTTGTGTGAACATGTTGACATGAGTGTGACTGGGCTGCTTCCACAAAGGAGGCAGTGGGCGCTGTGCTCCGCCTCTGAACAAATTAAGTTTTATGCTTTGTGTTGTTGAGCTCTCAAACGCAAGTCCTCAATAACCAGTGCCCTGCAGCTTTTAGATATCACCTGAATCAAATACTTAAGTCATTAGCAGGAGTGTAGAACCTTAATGTATGCTGAGGAGGCAATCCAGAAATATATCTCCATTGTGCTGAACAGGGACACATCTAAAAGTTGCAGGACACAGTCACTCAGGGACTTGGATTTGAGACATCTGAGTTAAATTCAAGTAAAGCCCGCACCATTAATTATGGCAAATCACTTCTACCCAAGCATACTAAAGACACATTGTCCTCTTGACGACTGGAGCAAACAGAAAACACGCCTTTGTCACACCCAACAGCCTTAGCAACAGCAGCAATAAATGATGCAGCCAGGTTAGGACTTGGTAAAATCGGAGACAAAAGCAGGTGAAATGACATCTAGGTCTACAGCCTCGATGGTCAACAAAGCTAAAATAGTCTAAAAGATGGCAACAGATAGAAAAAGATAATAAAACCATGACTCAGAAGAAGACTTGCTGTTAAAAACATTCAGGGAAAACAAAGGGAAAAACAATGACTCCATTGAATTACAGGTGAGAACTTTCTCATGTTTTAAGTCAAGCTTTAAAAGATGTATTGAAAAGTTGTGGTTCATTGAGCAGTGAAGAACAGAGGGAAGAATAAAACCGAAAAACATCTGAGAGGACTGGCAGTCTGAACCAGGGGATGCTCACATTAACGACGCTGTTTTTCAATATGATTTACGTTGACTTGCCGCACAGTCATTCCACAACAATGACAGCAATTATTTAGAATAAAATAAAAATGACAAACTGACTAAATCAAATGTGCATATTGAAAGTAGCGAATCAGTTCAGCAGTTTGGAGGAAAACTGCTGTTGTAGCCAGAAACACTGAAGTACAGTTATATAATACTCATTTAAATTTGTGAAAATACATTAAATGACGATAGCGGCAACTGGGTTTTCATTTGCTTTATTTGTGTGAATGTACGTTTCTGGGCATGTCCACTGAGTTTGAAGCCCTGATCTAGGTATTCTTTGTGTAAAAATAACTGTTAACTTGTGTTTTAGCCACTTGGTGTTTCATGTCTTGATTTAGTTATAATTACTGGCATGAAATTTAAATATTTCACCTTTGCATTAGTTTGTAACCAATGTATTGTTTAATTTATTTTCCATTATCAGGTGTAGCACCTGTCTAATCCCTAGTAACGGTTTCTTCCTGTTGAGATTCATTTGTCTTTAAGCAGTCCGTCACCCATTGTTCAGTAGTTGTATGGTTGGGATGGTTTTTGTTCGGTTTGGTGTAACATTTTTGGCACGAAAATTAAAACAAGAAACTTCCACGGATGCCATTTTGGGCTTGTGTTTATTTTCGCCTTTTGGGTCCAACCACCATTTTTGCTCGACTAGTATGACAAGTGTGTTACACAGTCGATGTTGTGTAAGTTGTTTGTCAGATAAAAAAAAAATACATAAATAAAATTACACATATGTTCGTGTTGCATTTAGTCTAGAAAAATGTATGTGAGCACATTGTTAAGTTTTCTTTTTCTTGTCTTTTTGCAATAATTGCACATGAACAAAATAATAAGAGCACCACTGAACCAAAAGCAACATAACTTTCCTTTGGTGGAATAAAATGCTGCTGCTAAGATGAATATTTCCGCTCAAACTTAGGCTTAAGTGCAGACCATCACTCACTCTGCATGTGCCAGCTTCAGAGCTGCACACTGGTCCCAATTTAAATATTCCCACTGTCACGATCCCTGTAGAACTTATCTACTGCAGTACGACTGCGTTTATGACCTGCTCCACATCAGTTTCTTATATATCCCTGTGTAGGGCTCAGGTTAAAATTAAACGTACTTTTAACATTCTGTGTCTCCACTTTCTGCACAAAAAGTCGTATTAAAATTAAGTCAACAATTGTTCATCGTATCAAAGAACAATCACTGAGGATTTCGACCTTCCATGTCAAACAGTAGGAATTGTTTTCCTCTACCATATAACCTTGGCAACAGTCATGCAAGCTCCAGGCTAAATACATTTAAGGAATACTAATTAGCAATAAGTAATTGGAATACCTTTAGTGACATTCAATGATTATATGGTAATTAGCACATACATATGAGAGCCAGAATATGCTGGAAATTCATAGCTTCATTTCTGTTGTCGTGAGAAGCTTTTCACTGATTTCTTTTTTCTCTCCCAGCGGATGCATCTGGATGTATTGATCTTGACGGAGCGCTCACTTTGAGGCTGCCAGACTGCTCCGGAGTCAGCTGATTCCTCAGCTCTAAAAGAAATGTTCAATCCAACCATGTGCGTCACAGAATAAAAAGTTATACGATAGATAAAGCGTCAGACATGGATCTAGCTCCAACACCATGTTTTCCATCATCACAATGTGATGTCTCTGGAAAAGTCAGCCTTAGGACCGAGCATTGTTTTTTTTAACCAAATCTTCCTTTCAAGTACTCTTTTGCTTGTGTACACTCATATATCGGTCACTTTGCACAGCAGCTTTAACACCCACATGCTGACATGCACCCTGTCAGCATAAAGGGAAAAAAAAACACAGCCCCAGAAATGTTGCGCGCTCTAACCTCACCACAGCCTCACACGTGAACTCCCTGAGTGGCATTTTGGATTCATGTGTGCTCTTGCTTTCCGAAGAAGTTAAATGGGTCATGAGAGGAGCAGAGTGGTGTGTGAAGCAGAGATAATGTTGAGCTGTCTGTCACACACTGCGGCACTCCTGAGCTCCCACACTCGCACCAACGCGAACCCGCCGAGTGCTCAAAGTTTTAAGTCCTAAAATCCAGAGAGCCAAATGAATAGACAAGGTCAGTTTAAGGAATCACGTATATTACAGTATAACTTAAAGTAGGATGAGATTGCTTGTGTGTAAGTGCAGATAAGTCCGTCTGACCCAACAAGTTAATAACATTTATGCTGCTATTTTTAAAAGCTTATTTCACATTGTTTGGTCAGGAGTTGAGGTAGAAATTTCTTGCCACACTCCAACCAATCTTCCTTTACCGGTTCGTGTTGAGTCCACCCTTCTTTCAAAGCTCTGCTAAATCCAGAAGGAGTTTCTTTAAAAGGACAGAGTAAAAATTTCCAGGTTACATGAAGTGCAACCGCTCCTGTGCTCCTCTGAGCCACTGGGGGGGATTTGTTCCCCGGCTTGGCCTGCACAGCTCAGGGTGAAGGGGGGTGTGGGGTTGAGGGGGCTTGGAGTCCCCCTCTTTGACTCTGGTGTCATCAGTTATAATTATCTCTCTTTGTCATTGCAACATACATTCCAATCAAATTCACACTCTGCATTTAACCTATCCTTTAGGGAGCAGTGGGCTGGGTATTCCTGGGATAAGGGTGTTCCTCAGGGACCAAGAGTGGCAGTCTGTGGGATTCAAACAGCCTCTCCAAGCTCCAACACCCCCTACCCCTAGTTCTATAGTGTAATTTGTTGGAGAAGCAGCTCATCTACAGCGGAGAGAGAGAGGTTAGAGAAGCTCATCAGGAAGGCCAGCGGTGTCCTAGGATGTCACCTCGGCCCCGTGCAGGTGTTGGGAGACAGAAGGACTATGGAAAAAATAGCATTTTGGACACTTTGGACAGCGTCTCCCGTCTTATGCATGCATCTGTTGCAGAGCTGGAGAGCTCCTCCAGCGACAGACCGCTGCATAATCGAAGATCCTTCCTCCAAGCAGCTGAAAAAGTTTACATCCCTGCAGTGATGTTCACAGCTTTGGTCCTTGTTTTAAATAGTCTGGTGTTGTTTTTTTGTACGCATGAATAAAGATGCACGTTTTGTACATTTTTTTAACTCACCCTGCTAAGTTGCAGATGTTGTTAACCTAAATATGCTATTTTTAATAATTGTACAGTATCTTTCTCCTATGTTGTAAATAAATATACCCTTACTGCACAGTCTCTTGCTCTTCTTTTCAGTTTTTATATTGTTTATCTTCTTATTTTTATCTTTGTCTTTATTTGCATGCTCCATTTGCCTTTCACTTGGTCGCTGGTCCTGAATTTCCCCACAACAGAGAATTTTTCTCTTCTATTGTATTTCATTCTATTCCCTCTGTTCCTCTTTGGCCTGGGAGCTGCAGCTTAGGTGCCTCGCTAACGACTGACCTCTGTATGGCTGCCCTGCGGTGCTTCCTCGTGTCTGTCTGCCCGGGCCTGCTGCAGCCTTCTAGGAGCCACCTGTTCTTTGCTGCTCCTGGGCGCTGTGGGTTGATGGCTTTTTAACCTTCTCCCAAGCCTCACTGTACAACTGAGCACCTCCAGGTGACAAACTCGCTCATATGCGCCCATAAACACATGCCCACGCATCAACACACTAATAATCCAAAGGGCTGATACAAACAGGTAACTATTACAATAGTGTGTCCTACCAACTTTGATTCTGTATCGAGTCTGGATTTAATAAAGTCTGATTCTGTGTCTGAAACTACAACATGTCCGTGAAATGAAGTCAGCGTTTTCATGCAGAACTGTGCTTCATGCTTTGGCAGAAAAAATAAGCATATAAGAATCCAGCAAGCAAGACTTTTCAAGTTTTCTTTTAATTGGGACTTAAAAACCTCAGCTGTGATGAACTCATTTATTTGCATGCTGATTCATTGAAAAGAAAGATGAAAATCTCATTATGATGTAAAATTGGGAGTCAAATGAAAACACTGTTGTACATCAAACATGTAGTTTCAGATTATTTTCATTCAGGACTATTTAAGTCTTTCTCAGCTTCATTCACAAGTCAACATATCAAACCAATGCCTTTAACCAGCTGAGACAAACATCTGGCATCCAGACGCTGCATGGGGATAGAAAGATTACTGATTACCCTGATATCCGATAAAAATAAGACACATTTGTGAATTACTTCTTAATTACGATTTTGTGCACTGATGCACACTTGCAGACACAGACCTGCACACATACCAACACAGTCTCTGTAAAACTTGACTCCATATTAGTTTAGCAAAAAATGTTTCCTTTATTGTTTACCATTTTCCAGACTGGACTCTTTGTCCATACATGGTTCATTTCCCATAAAAAAACAAAACAAAAAGCATAACAGATCTGTGGACTAATTATCAGTTTCTGGTTTAAAACTGTAAGCTTTATAAGTCCACCATCATGGGAGATTTTATGCACCCTGGCAGCAAAACAGCTTATTTGCCAAAATCACAGTGGTTTCAAACCAATCAGCATCTCACACCGGAAGCTCTGTAGGATTTAGCTATCGTAATACTTAGTTTCATCAGATTGTAAGGTCTTTCCTCCATAAAACCGTGCCAAAAACTGCCCTCTGGGAAAAGAAGATCATTATGTTTTTTTTTTATTTGACTTTGGGAAAACTGATTTTATCTGCAGCAACAATCGAGTGATCTGACTAGTAGAGGCCAGTCCACAGTAGGACTTATTAGAGCTGCTCATAAAGTCACATTAAAATGGGGCTTTAGATCAAATAAACTTTCCTACTTTTCTCATCAGCTCTTTAGACAAACATGGATCACATCAGACTTGTTCAGCACATCCATTTTACCAGACTATGGTAAAATCTCTGCTATTCAATAAAAACATTCAGCCATTTTTGGAATTCAAAATAAATTAAAATGTCACGAGATAATAATTATCTCTACACATTTATGAATTTCTGGAAATTGGTATCTCCACATAGTAAGTGTGTGAGGGGTCTGACTGATGGTAATAGAGTAAAAATATGAGTGGGGATATCTTTGGCAAGCTGGACAGCAATCTTTACTGCTCGCCAGCTTCAGAGGTTTCACTGCCAAAATCATTAGCTCTGGGCAGGACACTGGTATCACATCAGCCTCAGCGTTAACATTTGCATTCTTTCAGATGCCTGAGTGTCCACGGCCATGTCAGCGTTAGCCAAGACATTTAACAAAACTGACCTACTGTCTACAAACAAAGTTATTGGTAACATCTTATTTGTGTTTTATTCGAGACTTCATAGTTTCATAAAATTGCTGACGATTGTAAATGAGCCACTGTTACAGTTTGGAAAATGAAATCATTGAGTTAGATTAACTGCAAAGAGCCAGAGTGCAGATTGGCAGAGACAAATTCGATATTTTTCTCTGTCTCTCTCTCTCACACACACACACACACACACACACACACACACACACACACACACACACACACACACACACACACACACACACACACACACACAAACACACACACACATCCTTGTTTAATGGACATAGTGAGGAACGTGTCTTAATTTCCTCAGACCATTCATCTTCAGACCTTTCTATGTCCTAATCCTAACCCTTTACCGACTTTTACCTAAACCCAAGTCCTAAATCCTAATGCCTAGCCCTTTTTTCAGTCCTCACTTCACATCAAAGTTCTCACTTAATGAGCAAAAAATGTTCAAGTACAAGACATCATACACACACACATTCAAAAGCTAATCACCACAAGTGATTATGTTTCACAGACATGCAGACACATCACCACAAACATATTACAAGAGTTCTATAATCACTTTTCTGTCGTTATTGTTGTGAAACCTCAACTTTAAAAGACATATCCAATAACAAAACACTGAAATCAATCATTTAAAACTTTTTATGCCGAAGCTTTTTGGGTAAACACTGATGTTTAAGAAAATCTTCTCATATTCACAGAAGGGGAATTTTGTATTTTTACGAGAATAGGGGCTGTTGGAAGCCAACAGCAGTCTTTTGATCCAAATGCGAATTCTGAAATTGGCGCATAAATGCAAGACCAGTGTGTTGTAACAAAAGGCCTTCCTAACAAAATGTCTGCCTGCATTTTTGAGATTACCAAGAACTCCACAATAGATAATGTCCATTTAAAATTCAAAGCTAAAACTAAGGGAGTTTGATTGGATTTCAAGGTGCCAAATTACTGCTCAGCAGCAGAGCTGGCATGTACACTTAACGACAACAGCATCTTTCCCTGTGGCCATGTCAGAGGTCAGAATGTGTGTCCATGTGATAGTAGCTGAATGCTGCCTGAGGAAACAGTGATATCTGCAAGGCGCGCAGGCGGTGGCAGGCTTTCTAATTAACTCCATGCTAGGCTGTTGTCCAGGCTAATTAACAAAATGACCTATTGACTCAGGCACTGTAAAAATGACGTTGGTTTTGTTTGAAACGGAAAAGTTTAATTGCATTTCTACTGTTTTCGTAAACCACAATGTCACCCGGTCTCCATTTTCGTGTAAACAGAGGAAATGACATCCGCCTGTGTGGGGAAGCCCTGACACGTGTCAAGGATGACTGCAATCAGTGGAAATTAGGGGGAAGTGTTTGTATACGTACATGTTGTTGACAGCAAACAGGTTTGCTGTTGTGATGGCTGGGTTAACTGAGAATTTGCACAGGCATACAAGTTGTTGACTCTCAATGAACATACTGCTCCTAGTGGTGTGGATGGGACATTACAGTGCTTCTAGCATTTTTACGTGCAATTAAAACATTCTCGTGTAGATGTGTTAACAAACAATCCAAAATGTTGATTGATTGTTAATGTGTGCACAGGGCCACAAAGTGTTCCTGTCATTTACACATTACATTGTTTACTGTGTCTGTCTTTTTTAATGTGGTTTTGTCCTTGGGAAAAGGAGTCGGTGTGAGTGTGTGGAACGGAAGGAACTTGTTTAGGTTTGTGGAATGAGGAGTTGTTATAGAAAAGGAGGAGCAGCTTGAACCCAGAACCTCTGGGACACAAGCACAATGCTCTAACCACTTGGCCACCACTCCCACTGGACTTTTTCTGATGATACTGAAGTAGTACCGTGGTCGTGCCTCAGTAAGGGGCTTGAAGCAGGAGTTTCAGAACTCCCCTTAGGGAGCGCACTGGTGTACCAGAAGGCTTTTTGGAAACAGATATTGTCTTAATGGGTGGATAAAAGACCAAAAGACCTCTTAGAGTGTTATTAATGAAGTCCACTGCATCATATGTTGATGAACAATCTGCATAAAGGTGACATGGGCAGTTATCAAATTTCCCTAAAAAAAAAAACATAGAAGCAGAACTACTGTTTTTGATAAATAACAAAGAATAGCAAACAAAGCAGTATTATATGAGTTTGTTTGTTTTCTGAGCGCCCAGGCTCAGACAATATAAAGATTGTTATTGACTACTATTTTGTCTTTGAAAAAGAAGGCATCTACTAAAAACAAATATTTTCATTTCTTTCATAGACTTATCACCTAACAAAAACAAACACAATTATGTGTGTGCACTGAGTGCACTTTGTTTGTGTACACACTAAGTATGTGTGTACACATACAAATCTGTGGTGAAATTCGGTGACACGTCGTAATGCGGCGTTTGTATGCTCTAGGCTGTAATGTAGCACGTACCCGCAGAGATTTGCTGCCATGTGCTTAGCAGGATTTTCCCCAAGCATGCCGACCTCAGCATGTCTGTACCAGACACATAGAAATTAAAGCTATTATTTTATTTTAGTTCTAACTGTTGGGATGACCCGAGTGACATCCTGATAGACCTGATAGATCCTTTATCTACCAGAGGATTTTTCCAGATTTGAAGTGACAGGTGTGCAGCATGTTAATTCAGGGCCATTAAGTAAAAGGTTATGTCTAGATTTGCCATTTGATTTATTAATGCATTCTCCCCTGGGGAGAGCTTGGAGTGGGGTTGTCACAAAGATGATATATAGGGCATTATAAGTAGTGGTAGTATAGTAAAATAAGTAGGTATGCTTCCAAAACAAAATTGGAGGATATTTAATAATAATAAAAATAGAGCTGAGCTCCTACTTCTGCAAGCATGGCACATTTTTATAGGAGGACATTATGCTTCTTTATATCAGTACAATCATATTAACTGACCAAAGATGAATCCTAAAAATGTGATTTATGTACAGTGTGGCAAAAATAATAATTGTCCCTAACCACCACTTACCACCGACGTTTCTTCCACACCCACCAGTGTCTGAATAATTGTTTGTCATCACTGTGTGCCTCTGACTCTCATCTCTCCTTCTCAATATCCACCTCTCCCTCTCGTTCATCTCTGCTCTCCTGTCTGCTTGGAGGAACCTCCTGCTGACTCTGTGATCAATTCGCCCCCATGTGGCGATGCCCTTAGTAAGCTGTGCACTCCTTTTCCAGTCTCATGGAGATGATGATCATACAGACTCCGAGTCCTTGGCTCAACTCTCTTCCCTGTGGAGCCCCATCACACACACTCTTGTACAAACACAGATACTACAGTAATCTGTTCGCATTCACCACTTCTTGGAAGTCTCTGCCGTAGTGATTCATTCTTTAGATATGACACATTAGGCAAAATGAAATATTATATATATATATATATATATATATATATATATATATATATATATATATATATATATATATATATAATAAGTTGGCCAAAGGAGGAAATCCAGACCACTGATGTTAAGACACAAAAACTACTCACCATGCATGTTGGCTTCCACCCTAAATCCAGGATCCACAGGCTATACACTAAGCACAGATAAGGAGGCAGAGGCCTGGTGAGCATCAGAGCCACCATTGAAGATAAAACATCCAAGCTCCAAGAATATATCAGGAAGATGGTCCAAAGGGATGAAGCGCTCAGTGAATGGCTCAGACAATGGAAGCTGGAAGAAAAGGAACTGAAGGAACCATTGTGGGAGGAAAATCCCTGCATGGGATGTACCACCAACAGATAACTGATGTGGCTGATATGACCAAATCCTACCAATGGCTAGAGAGGGCAGGACTGAAGGACAGCACTGAAGCACTGATCATGGTAGCATGGGAGCAGGCCTTGAGAAACCAGAGCAATAGAGGCCCAGATCTACCATACCAGGAGCAGGCTATGCAAAGAGGCCCCAGAAACCATCCAGCATCTCACAGCAGGGTGTAAGATACTAGCAGGGAAGGAATACATTGAACGCTATAACTCAGTGGCTGTTATAGTGTACAGAAACATCTGTTCAGAATACCAAGTGAAGACCCCCAGGTCAAAGTGGGAGTCACCTCCCAAGGTGGTGGAGAACGACAGAGCTAAGATCCTGTGGAACATCCGGATAAAAACAGACACAATGGTAATGGCCAACCAACCGGACATTGTGATCATTGATAAGCAGCAGAGGACAGCTGTTGTGATCGATGTGGCCATCCCAAGTGATTGAAACTTCCAGAAAAAAAGAGTATGAGGAACTGGAGAAATACCAAGGGCTCAGGGAAGAACTAGAAAGAGCCTGGAAGGTGAAGACAACAGTAGTGCCCGTGGTCATAGGAGCACTCGGAGCAGTAACCCCCACTCTGGATAAGTGGCTTCAACAGATACCTGGAGAAACATCATGTAGAAAGTAATGTTAAGTGATATTAGAATGATTATAAAACAGAAGGCTGCAAAAGTATTTTGTAAGATAGATAGATAGATACATTGTACTGTTTTCAGGTATTTTTTGTATAAAAAATACCTGAAAACAGTACAATGAGGGATGTTGCAGGACAATAATCTAACGGCACACAGGGAAGTAAGTGGCATTAATACAAACTAAGGTATGCTTGTGTGTGTCAACCGTCTGCCCACTGAGGTTCCAGCAAAGAATACTAACTAGAATAGAAGATTGTTCCTTTTGTGCTGACGCTGAAAAAAAAAAAAAATCGGATAAACGCATTCTGTCTACAAACTGAAACAGTGCAGAAAATAATAACAGCTAAAATCTTGCCAGAGGAGGCGGGAAACGTCAAACATGGTGGAGTGAAAATATGATAAATGGTTTTGCTGGGTAAGCAGATATGAGGACACTGACAGCAGTGTGTACATGGGCCCTGTTTGGGGAGTAAGCAACATCCAAAATAGTTAACAAACACGCACAGGGTATAGTGTCAAATAGGTCAGTTTGAAGCAATACTTGCTGTTATGTGACTTTTAAATGGATAAAAAAATCCATGGTCATCCTAGCCGCTTTTTTTCCAACTGTCAACAAGAAAAGCAGACTGTACACAACGCCGTCTAAGGCAAGGAGAAAACATGCAACCTAAAACTGGGATTTGAAATGGAAAAGGTCTAGATGTAGACACGGGTATTGATGCAGGCTTCACCGTGTACCCCAGTGATCTCAGACAGGACCATTTAGGGAATATTTTCTGGCACAGCTACAATGGTTTTTTTGGTCTTCCTAGTGCCTCCAATGAACATTCATCCCTCCGCCGGACTATCCATCCATCCATTGTCCATACTGGCTTATTCCTGCAGGTTTGTGCCAGTCCATCACAGGGCAACACAGAGACACACAGGGCAAACCTGTGTGTCTCTTTCTTTCTTGAGTTTTTCTTTCTAAATATATATATATATATATATATATATATAGATATAGATATAGATATATATATATATATATATATATATATATATATATATGTATATATATATATATATATATATATATATATATAGATATAGATATAGATATATATATAGATAGATAGATAGATAGATAGATAGATAGATAGATAGATAGATAGATAGATAGATAGAATAAGACAAGAGGTAGAGAGTCATCACTGTGTCATTATAGGGTTTAGTTTTTACTTGAAGTTTTGTAATTCAGTGCTTAATGTGACTTTCATAAACAGGGATTTTTCTTTCAATTGTTGCCTCTGCGGTATCTGCTACTCTTGCTTTTTTACTTATGCAGCACATCTGGCTCTAATTTCCTCTAATCAACATACCTGTCCTCTTGAGTAATTACACATTTGTCCTGTTGACTGGATTTTAATTGGGTTTTAGTTATTACTCATGTTTAAGTTTTGCTTAGATTGTGCCAAACATGAATGATTTTTCTGTCTCGGTTTTGGTCATAGCATGTTTTTGTCTACATATAAACCGTAGTTTGAGTCCTTTATTCATACAGCTGTGACAAAAGGGGAGTTTACCTGCAGGCTCACACCTATATTAGCAGCTAGACCATCAAATAGTGTATAGCTTGCGTGTGTGCGTGCGTGTGTGCATGCGTGTGTGCATGTGTGTGTGTGTGTGTGTGTGTGTGTGTGTGTGTGTGTGTGCGTGTGTGTGTGTGTGTGTGATTCTTTTAGTACCAAAACTGGCATTCTGCATCTCTGTTTGCACACAAACTTGCTCTCTTCATCTTTGATGCCCCTCCCGTACTTCATTCTTTTTTTTCTCTTTACTTGCCTCATTGCTCTACTGCCTGGTTGCATTTTATGTGATGATGTTGCCCTCTTGTGGTGATGTAAATATACTCCACCAAACTGATGTGCTTTTTAAAAAAAAACATTTACAACAGTTTAGTTGTCAGTTAAACTGCTCTATAATGATCAGGCGTAAGTTATTAAATTCTGACATTATTTAAAATTACCTCTTCTTCTTTATACTGAAATTCATATCCCCATCATGTCAGCTAATCAGTTCCTAAAACACAGTTTGAAAGAACAATCAGACACAAATTAGCACATCTTACAATGCTGACATTTTAACCAGTCACTTGCTAGTAGCTTCTACCACAAACCTTCAGATGTGAAGTGACGAAACAGAACAGTTTTCTTTAAACTCCTCCTGATCTCCATCTCAGAGCCGAAAAAGGCTCTGTAATTGAAACATCTAGACAGATTTGGTGAGATTAAATTGTGCAAAATATCAATATCTGTGGAAGTTAATTCATTCCCAAAATATTTTTTTTTATTATTTGCTGGAGAATATTAAAACACCTACTGCAATGCATTTGTAGGAAGATCCAGCTCTTCAAGATGATATGACTATGTATTCCTGAATTTTACAAATAAACAGAGAATGAGGCAACGTAAAGCAAGCAGGCTGCCCAGGATCAGACGGAGAGCCTGGCAACCAACGCTCACTCCATCTGAGACCAAAATCCACAGTTATTTACTGCAGCTTTTACTGATGGCAGTGTGTGTAAAACAGATACACACATTCAAAAAGCTGCTGTTACAACAGGCAGAATGATAATAATTGGATACTAATAAATGCTGCTTTCACATTTCACTGAATTGATTAAGTAAAACAATTTTGAAAATCCCACTCAGATAGTTCCAGCTCATTTGCATCTTTGACACAATTAGATTGATTTTTTTCTCAGATGAATTCACTTGTGTAGCAAATTTTCCTTTCTCATCAAATGTGTGATGGCTATCCTCTTGCACAGTCATTAAATTCACTAAATGTGCAGGTGACTAATTTCCTAATTTATGATGGTAAATAGTCCTCTGCGGAGCACTTCTATTTTTTATTCAAATCCAGTGGACACAGCAGAAACTCTTGCTATGATGACATTTCTTCCATAGATTTAACTGTTCAAAGAAATATCAATTTATTTATTTTTTGCAGTTGTTGAGCTGAAAGTAGAAATGTAGCAAAGCAGACAAAAAAAGCATTTTCTGACAGTGAAACATTGAAATGGTTACAATGAGGTCTGGCTTTTTACAACTGAACTAAAATCAGGAGGTTAAAGATTAATCAGTCCAAACAGGTATTTAGACCAACTCGAAGTACTTTTAAAATGATTTTCTGTAACAGAATAATTGAGCACAGAACATATCTTTAGGCTAACAATGACAATATAAATTTTACAACATATTAAGCAGCCATATTTCTTACAGTAAAAATGTGACTGATCATAAAAGAACAGTTATTGGTTGGATAAATGGAGACAATAAGATAAAATACTTGAAACTGTTCATAATACATCATCCAATCATTCAACTAGCTTTTGGGTTAATGTTGCTTCAAGGTCAAATATTAGATAATAATCAGAGGTAATTTAAATGCTGTCCATCTGTCCTGTTTTAAGGCTATACTGCGCCACAATCTTCTTCTGTATCCCCCTCATCACCTCCCTGTGTCAGTTTAGAAGAATGGTGAAATAATGCATCATACTAAAACAAATGGCTGTTTTTATGTTAATTTATTCCTATTATACCCTGAGGATGGAGTTTAGCCTCTCCTTTCTCTCTCACACATGCTCACACACACCTCATTAGCCTGCAGAGAGGCTTTTAGTACACAGGAAACTTTCCACTCCATTACCCAGTGTCATTATTACAGGTACTCTGACTATAAAATGGAATATGTATATGCTTCCCCCACCAGATAGCTGAAACAGGTATGACCGCTGAAAAATATGAACATGAATAGTTGGAAAAAGTATATCTGTTAGTGTGAATATCTAGGGGAGGGGGGTATCCGACAAATGTCCCACCACTCCGCACAGCTTCTATCCTTGTACAGCCTCTGAATAAACATGGCTTTTCAAGAAGAGATTTTACTAGGAGAAAATTGGTTTGTTATGTGTATATTTAGCATTGTTAAAAGAAAGCAAATCGATCAAGAGTAAGGTACAGTTTGATCACATTCACCTCATATAAAAATGCAATTAAAGAATCCCATTGCAACAATCCCTTTTTGAATCAGATTCTGAATTGTTCTAATTTACACAATTCTAAACCTTTTTCAGCATGATGGCAACAATTAAAGCTATGATCCAATATCTGTGCAGGTCATAGTATTAAAATGAGACGATTGTGCAGAATCCTGAATCCCATTTCAGTAGATTTGCATTTGACTAGGGTTGGTGTGACTACTGGTAGCACCTGGAGCCTACAACTGCACCAGGTTGGCACATTAACTGGTATTCATCTGAGAACCCATTTCTTTTTAGAGATGAGAGCAGGTTCACTTTTGTGACAGAAATTAAAGGCTCTGGAGAAGCTAAAGTGTCCAAATTGTCATGGTTTAAGTTGTCTGGCCTCTTTCTTGTTTTGTAGTTCACCCAGCTCTCCCTCCCACAGCCATTAGTCACACCTGTTGGTAATCAGTCAGATGCATTTCACCTCCTAGTCTCCCTATTTAAGCCTCCCTCTGTCTCACTCTTGTGCCGGTCCGTCTTCTGTATCATCCACTCCATGCCAGTCCTCGTCCCTGCCTTGGAAGGTCTATTTCTGTTTTCAGATCTAAGGTTAGTTTGCCTCGTTGAAAGACTTTGTGCCTCACCGTTGTTCCTGGGAAGTTCTGCTCTGTGTTCTGGTGTCCCCAGTGATTTGCTAACCTGACTAGCCGCTCTGAGAAGGCTCTGCTCTGTGCCACCCCACTCAGCGTTGTCGGACTCTCTCTCCTGGCCGTCAGCCCCTGCCTTCACCTGCACCCCTGACCCGCTGTATTCCTGCACCTCTGGTTACATCTTCCATCAGTCATCTACCCTTCAATAAACCTCTCAAACTTTTGTCCTGTGTGTGTTCTGAGTTCATCAATAAACAAATCCTGACACAAATAGTCTTTAGTACCTGGCTAGATTTAAAGCTTCTAGTCAAAAAAGACATAAAGCAGTCACTATACAGACGATGTAAAATACTGTGCATTTGCATGCATGTCCGAGGCAAAATAACTCCGGAGAAGTTAAAAGTTGTGCAAATAGGTAAGGGCAAAAATGTACATGTTTAAGCTAGTTGATGCACAAATGAAAAAGACAAGTAGCAGTCAGTTTACGGGATGATATAGAATACTGTGCATGAATGTATTAGGTAAAGATTCGTGCAGAAGTTAAAATTGTGCAAATGGTCATTAGCAAAAACTTTAATCTTCAAGTAAAAGAACTGCAATTTGCATGGATATCAGGATAAACTTAGACCAGCGGTGCCCAAAGTGTGGGCCATTTCCAGCCCATGGACTGATTTTGTGCGTCCCCTAACGGCAATTCAACAATTATTTGGCGCAGCAGCACATGTGAGTAATGCAAATGGAAACTTATTATTCTTAATTAGGGCAAAATTGTTATAAATAAGTTCATATTTTCTAATAGTTGAAAATGTTAGGTAAAACACAAAATATCTTTATCATCAGGGTGTGTGTGTGTGTGTGTGTGTGTGTGTGTGTGTGTGTGTGTGTGTGTGTGTGTGTGTGTGTGTGTGTGTGTGTGAATGGGTGAATGACTCACTGTGGTGTAAAGCGCTTTGGGGTCATCAGACTTCATAAAGCACGTTACCATTACAAGCTATTTACCATTTAATTTCATAGTATAAATAGGACCACATTTGTTCAATGACTTTTGCTAAAAATGCAGACTTTAGTGCACTAAAATGGACTTTTAATATGAATTCTAGTGTTCTAAGTATGGCTTAACAGAAAATCTTTCCTATGGCAACATGGTATGATGTTTACTTTAATTGGGTTTATATTCTATACAAACCACATATTAAGGTTTAATACTAATAATACTATTTGACATGCTTTGGTGGTATTATTTTTTCCCCCATTGTTGTGAAATATGTAGACAAATGACGAGAAGACTCAGTAATCATGTACAGATGATGAACTGAAGAAGAAAGAGACGGCAATAAAAAGACCAGCCATGCTTTTTTGTCCTATAATAATTAAAAAAATAATATAGTACTCCTATGGTAACTTGCCTGCCCACTGAAATGATAATCTTTTTCTCATGACTGTAACTCCATCCAATATGCCTTATATTTTGTTTCTTCCTCTGTTTACCAAAAAAAAAAAAAAGTGCTGACTTTGTGGCTCAGTATCAAAATATGTAATGTCTTCTCTCCAGCCATAACTCATAATACCACAAGAGGGCTGTCAGCTCAATCCTAACATTTTAAATGTAACTGGCTCTGGCTGAGAAAGCAAACTTCCATCACTTTTGGAAAGTGACAGTCAGTAATTAACTATATTTTCATCTTGCTCACCCTGTTTCCTTTTAACTGTGGCTCTAAATCAGTTGTTTCTTTAACAAAAGTTGCAGGTGTTCTTGCTTATACAGAGATAAAATGCAAAAATGTTCCAAATGCAAAATAGTTCTTTATTATTAAATAATATTACATGCCTTTTTGAATTACTTTATTTTATATATAAAAAATTTGGTCAAATTCCTGTCAGATTTAGATTCAAATAATTTAAACAAAGGCATTGACTCAAAAGTTAAAGCAATTTAAAATTACTATACATTTTGAAAATAAAAGGGTATTACAGCTATCAAACCCTTGTAAGAACTCTATCTATCTATCTATCTATCTATCTATCTATCTATCTATCTATCTATCTATCTATCTATCTATCTATCTATCTATCTATCTATCTATCTATCTATCTATCTATCTATCTATCTATCTATCTATCTATCTATCTATCTATCTATCTATCTATCTGTCTGTCTGTCTCCTCTACCAGAGGCCTTGGAGCTTGAGTATTCTTCTTAGGATCTTAGCTGTTCCTAAGATTGCACTCTTCTGGACTGAGATGTCTGATGTTTCTCCAAGTATTTGTTGGAGCCAGAGTGGGGGTTACTGCCCCGAGTTACTGTTGTCTTCACCTTCCAGGCTCTTTCTAGTTCTTCCCTGAGCCCTTGGTATTTCTCCAGTTTCTCTTGCTCTTTTTTTCCTGTTTCCATCACTCAGGATGGCCACATCAATCACAATGGCTGTCCTCTGCTGCTTATCAATGAACACAATGTCCAGTTGGTTGGCCATTACCATTTTGTCTGTTTGTATCTGGATGTCCCACAGGATCTTACCTCTGTCGTTGTCCACCACCTTGGGAGGTGACTCCCATTTTGACCTGGGGGTCTTCACTTGGTATTCTGAACAGATGTTTCTTTACACTATAACAGCCACTTGGTTATGGCGTTCCATGTATTCCGTCCCTGCTAGTATCTTACACCCTGATGTGAGATGCTGGATGGTTTCTGGGGCCTCTTTGCATAGCCTGCACCTGGTATGGTAGATCTGGGCCTCCATTGCTCTGGTTTCTCAAGGCCTGCTCCCATGCTACCATGATCAGTGCTTCAGTGCAGTCCTTCAGTCCTGCCCTCTCTAGCCATTGGTAGGATTTGGTCATATCAGCCACATCAGCTATCTGTTGGTGGTACATCCCATGCAGGGGTTTTCCTCCCACAATGGTTCCTTCAGTTCCTTTTCTTCCAGCTTCCATTATCTGAGACATTCACTGAGCTCTTCATCCTTTGGGGCCATCTTCCTGATATATTCTTGGAGCTTGGATGTTTTATCTTCAATGGTGGCTCTGATGCTCACCAGGCCTCTGCCTCCTTCTTTGTGCTTAGTGTATAGCCTGTGGATCCTGGATTTGGGATCATATCCACCATGGATGGTGATTAGCCTTCATGTTCTAATATCAGTGGTCTGGATTTCCTCCAGTTGGTCAAAGGAGGAAATCCAGACCACTGATAATAATCTACAAGGATGTTCAAAGAAATAGAAAACAGGGAATTAATTAACCATTTCTGTAAAATTCACAAAAGGAAATTCTTGCATGCCTAGTAATGTGCAGATAGAATAAGATGGGGTTTTTTTTCAGTAAGTTTACTAAAAATGAAAGGGATCTAATAAAAGCCTCCCTGGCATTTTAATTTTAAATCTTAAGCAAAACTTCTGAGAATTTAAATCTATTTTTTCATCCAAAGACATAAACAAATAACGTTTATGTCTTCAGGCTTACTGAAGGTATGCAGTCATGTCACTGTACACTTAGACTAAAATTGTTTCCAGCCTCGTGTTTACCGAACCGTACTTTACAGCCCTGGACAAACAGCACAGCTGTAGATTGATGTAAACAGTTTTCTCCTGGGATTTAGGTTCACCAAAGAAAAGCAGAGAAGCAAAATATGTTTCATTACTCATGACTGAGGATTTATAAATACATTTTGAGAAAACAGTTCAAGGTTGGAGCAGAAAAAAAATGAAATAGAAGCAGTGGAAGGCTAGCATGTAATAGGATATTATGCAGAAATACAATAATGTCGCTTCCTTGGCAATTTCTCTTTCAAAGCCTTTCAATCGGTATGTTGTTGCCACAGTTTATTACCATTTTATTTCCATAACTTCACTTTCAGTTTTAAGAATTCATAGGTAATATTAGTACATTTGATTACATATAAATACATTTGAAGTATTTAAAAATTCCACAAAGTCAAGGCTAGAGAAGGAATCCCATGTAAAAGCAAGAAAAAGTTAGTGTTTTATTATTTATTAGTAACGTGATTCTTAGAGTATAGAACATCTAACTGAAGGTCCCTAAACCAACAGAACAGATGTGTCACCATGCAAAGTCTGATATTTAACGTGTACAGTACCACAAAAAAACAGGCCTCCACAAAAAAATAACAGGACCAATTAATTTAAAATTGTAGAACAATACACAATAAGTTGATAACATTATAGTTCAATAACAAATTAGAACTAGAGAGACAAGGCCCCTTATGATATTAAATGTAACTTTACAGTCTAATTTAGAGACGAGCTAAATGACATGTTGATGAGGGGATTCAGATATTTGATCCAGGAGTGTTGGAGCAGGGCTCCATCTAAAAGCTGCTGTGACCTCAAATACCCCAGCATACAGCCCAAAGTACTAGTCTGAGAGCACTTTCTGTGTAAAAGATAAATCCGAGTTCATTAGAAAGATCGTAGAACAAAGAATCACCGGACCAGTGGATTAGTCGTTAGTCACAGCAACAGCTCCTTTGATGGAATAATCCTGAAAGCAGACATGGTGTCAGCCTCATGGACAAAGCCTGCAGGATAGTTGCAGACGGGAGGAGCTTGACAGCTAAAATATCTTTCTCCAGTTTTTATTTTAGATGCTCAGGGAACCACCAGTAAACCATGCAGGCTGAGAGCACAGAACTCTGATAGCATATTGAGCAATAATATACCTACTATAAGATGGAGCGTGATCACCCGTGTAGATTACGCATGAAGAAGAATTTTAAATCCTATGCAAGATTTAATTGGGGCCATTGAAGACAGACTAGAAATGAAAAAACTTGATAGAATTTCTCTTTTTAAAAAAAAAAAAAAGGAAACATTTGTGGCCTTTATTAATCAGCAGCATGACAGTAATGAGGGCAGAGATAAAGAAGAGGATAACTCGCAGTTAATGGCCCAGGGTCGGGAATGAGGTGCTTATATATAGATAGCTGCATCAAGGACTATAGCCTCTATAAATGGTGCGCCGGCTTCATCACTGAACCAGAGAGCGCCCTGATCAACTCAGCAGATGAATCAAAGAAACATCCAAATATAAGAGAAGAAAATTCTGAAGCACATTTTTTAGGTTTATTTAGGTAAATGCAATCTTCTCCCCAGTTTAAATCAAATTCAACATTTCAAACACAAATGAAAGTAATTAAATACTTAAATCCCATTCCATGAAGAGGAGCACTTCATAGGCTAGAAATGTGGTGCCTGTTCTTCATTCGAGGCCAATATCAATTATACTGTTTAAACATATTTGCAACCTAAGCGGAAGAGTAAACATTAAATGGGTATCATAAATTTTTTTTTATATGTTTGTTGATCTTTGAATAACTTATCATATCATTTGTGAATAAACAAACCAGCAAGCTAATCCACTTTATCCTGCAAAGGCAAGATATTCTGGTTATCTGGTTACCAAAAGCAGGGGCCTTTCACTGAGTATTTTAGAGTATTTTCCAATAAAACAGGATCCACACCAGTAGTCATCACCTCATACCTGATGAGCTTCACACGGCCCGAGTTCTGTTTCCAACAGTGTTCACTACTTTTCTTCAACACACTTCTCTACGCTGCAACATCCTAACGATTGGGTTTAAAGTTATGCTCAAATTATTTGGGAATGTCGTTTTTCCTCAAAACTCTAGTTTCTTATCAACAATTTTAAAAATCTATGGATTGGAAAACTATTTAAATAAAAATAAGATAAAAACAAAGGTGACTTACTGACATGATGACAACTGAAAAAGCAAGTTTGTTTTGTAAAATCTTTCATTACCAAATATGTTGATGGTTCTAAAACCACAGTTTGAAGGATCTATTGTACACCTTCAAAACTTTAACAAGCTGATGTCTGTCACCAGTTGATTGATTTTAGCAAGAAACAGACTTTTCTTACAATATTCTACTCAGATCACCGAACAAAAGTAGCATCCAAAAATCAGCATCCACTGGTGAGAACAATAAACAAAATTGAAGGGATTAGTTTATAGAGACATACAGATAACTGTTAAAACACAGGTTTACTAATATCTGCCAGGTATCAAAGTAGTTAAAAACATACATGGACTCTTCAAGATGGCAGCAGAATACGAATAAAGATGCACAGTAACTCGTAATGACTTTGGCTAGAATGATAAAGAATCTACTAATGTTTGTGATCAAAGATATAGGGACATATGCAGTTTATCTTTTCCTTTTTGATGCATGGAATTTCCACAAAAACAATAGAATAAAAGTACAAGTACAATTTTTTATAACTACTTATTGTCATCAGGTGGAAACACCATTCTTTCCTTATACATAATTTTTAGGGATGCACTGATATGAAATCAATAATGGATATTGATTTCTAATATCAATATTGCTGTAATGTCTGATAACCGGACATATACAAAAATTTAAATAAAAACAAATTAAACAATAAAATAAAATGAAGAAATAACCTAGGGTACAAAATTGCCTAGGATCTATACTAAAAGTTTGTGTATGCCTAAAAGCGGGAAATGGCGTAAAAAAAATCCTGATTTGTAAGACCATGAACACACACAAACCAGCACGCAATTTCTCTTTATAAGTCACAGCCGCACCTGAACATGTGCGTACCAGGACCCTGCCTCATATTCTGCCCTCTACACGCCCACATTCAGCCATAAATGGTCAATGCAAAAGCACCTTGTGAAAGGCAATATGTATGTAAATGAGCCAGCTGAACATTGGCATTTCACTGTTCACTGTGGCAACCAAGGAGAAAGGAGCAAAGAAATGCTGTAAATATGTATAAATATGTTTAAATCAGAGGTGAAAGCACAAATGTTGTTCATATTAAAAGAACGTGTTAAAAAGTGAAATGTTATTGCTGTCTTAAATGTTGGATTACATCCTGATGGTTTTTTTTCCAGATTATTATTCTGAGGAGGTAGGGAGCCCAGGAGACTAGGAGGGATGAGGGGTTACACCCCCTAAGAAGTATAGGCCTTTTTTTTAATTAATTTGAAAAGTTCTCATGTATATTTAAGGTTCACGAGTGCAAGCATTAGTAACACTTCAACTGGTGACACATCTGATGAAGACAGAAGTTACCTTCGAAACATGTCAGGAATGTTTAGACAAAAAAAACATGTGTCTGATAACAAAAGAAAGAAAATTCTATACTTCTCAAAAAATAAATGAATGGATAAATAAAAGGAACACTTACACAACACAATAGTTATGTTTATATGCACAAAATTTCACGATCAAACTAGCACAAGGTTTTAATTACGGTTGAAACGTTACTGAGTAAACAACAATTTTGAGCTCTTTTATTTTTTAGAAGGTTGTATTGGAAGCCCCAACATTTTTGCTTCCTGACGTATTTCCGCCACTCGTGAAATACATCATGTTTATGTTGGGCGCACATGCGCACTCGGGTCAGTTTGCCACATTCAGAATAACTTGATCCTGACAAGCGTCTGCATGCACGCTGATCAACATATTCTGATTAGATTGTTTACATGACGCATTTATGTTCTGATCAGCCATTTATTTCAATTGCTTTTGTCCATGTAAACGTAGCTAATGTAACTCCAAGTCAATCACACTTCTGTGAAATCAAACTGTCCACTTGAGAAGCAACAGTGATTGACGATCAATTTCACCTGCTGTTGTGCAAATGGAATAGACAGCAGGTGGAAACCAGAGGCAGTTAGCAAGACACCCCAAATAAAAAAGTGGTTATGCAGGTGCTGAACATAGACCACTTCTCAGTTCCTCTGCTTTCTGGCTAATGTTTTTGGTCACTTTTGAATGCTGCAAGTGCTGTCACTCTAGTGGTAGCATGAGACGGAGTCTACAACCCACACAAGTGGCTGAGTTAGTGCAGCTCATCCAGGATGGGACATCGATGTGAGCTGTGACAAGAAGGTTTGCTGTGTTTGTCAGCGTACTGTCCAGAGCATAGAGGTCCTACCAGGAGAGAGGCCAGTACATCAGGAGACATGGAGGAGGCCGTAGGAGGGCAACAACCCAGCAGCAGGAAAGCTACCTCTGCCTTTGTGCAAGGAGGAAGAGGAGGAGTACTGCCAGAGCCCTGCAACAGGACCTCCAGCAGGCCACAACTGTGCACGTTTCTGCTCAAACAATCAGAGATAGACTGGATCCACCTGTAGTGTGTTTTTCCACTTTAGTTTTGAGTGTGGCTCCAAATCCAGACCTCCATGGGTTAATACATTTGCTTCCCATTGATAATTTTTGTGTGATTTTGTCGTCAGCACATTTAACTATACAAAAAACAATTTAAGAAGAATATTTCAATCATTCAGATCTAGGATGTGTTATTTTAGTGTTCCCTTTATTTTTTGAGCAGTGTGCATTTAAAATATAGACACTATGAGCATTATAGGAATGAGTATCACGTGTTTTGAATGCTTATGATAAAGTTGATCTATGATTAAAATTAAATATCTGAGAGGACTCATGATGAAATGTTGCTGCAATTCACCACTTCACCATAAGCGTCGCCAATTTCCCCCGTCTTCCAAAACAAGCGTAAGCAGGGAGAGTTTGCGTTGGGGGACCGTACATTCTGAAGTCACGTTTTTCTTTATAGATCACTGTTTACTGTGGAACGTGACATATCTAAGTTTTATAAATGAGACCCCTGATGCTCCAAAGAGAAAAATAGAAAGACAAGTTACTGTTAAGTATAGTCTTGTATCTGTGTTGTCTGCTTCTCCTAAAATGGCACTTAGATCCTTGTTAGCCTCGTCTCTTTGAAATAACAGAGAATATAGCATAACAATTTGGTGGTGTCTGCCAGAAAACTGAAAATGGGTTGTCTATTTCTGTACTTTTAGTCATTTAGTCTGGGATACATAGTCTCTTTTCTGCTGCAGAGCCTTTTAGCTATTACCCAGGATTGAAAGCCCTCAGTGTGTTTTGACACAATTTTACCACAAAAATTTTAATTTCCTAGGTCCACATTTTCACTAACAGGTCCTGGTCTGGGGGTAGGACTTTCAGATTACCAGGGGATGGTTGAGGGCTAGGGTGGAGGTGCAAAATTAACAAAAAAAAGTGTAAAACCTTTATGAAAGTCTCACTTTATTGCAAAAGTCCTCCAATTTTACGGAGATGACCATTCCCACCGCACTAACAGTGAGGTTGCCTTACCAGCTGTCAGCTGACCGAGCTGTCGAAGCTCGCAGTACCCGGAGAGAACACCTCGTTCAGAAGTTTAACACAGATGTAATTTAGTCAGATGATATAATGGTTCATGTTTGGTTTATTTCAATGTTTCATTTGTCACTGAGCAAATCAGTTTGAGTGAGGTTAAAGTTAGGCTTCAAAACAGGACAGTTTTATTTAACTTTAATGACTTACTGCAGGAGAGTAAATTTAGAAATGGGACGTTCCCTCATCTTTAACAGAGGCCTGCGACGATGGTGCAACTGCTGGAGATCCTCAAGAATTAAATAAACTAAAAACAAAGCGGAGCAAACGTTTGGGATCCATTATTGATAGCTCTGTGCTTCTCTTATTGCTGCCACCTTCTGGACTGGATGTGTAGTGCAGTTTTCTGCCCAACCTCCCCACGCATGATTAGGCTGATTTAAATACATTTTCTGCTGCCTTTCAGAGGAGTGAAAACAGAAAGCACACAGATTAGCGGTATGTAAATCCTGTAACTTGAATGCCTGACTCAGGTGACTCAGGTGAAACATCATTTGATTGCAGAACTGATGTGAACAATTTATACATGACCAATCAGAGCAGCATTTGTTTGATTTGGTTCCCAAAAAGTTAAACTGGAAGGACATTAAGGTGCAGTGCAAAAAGATTCCCATTAGACAATCAGACAAGAGTAACTAAAACATTGTTAGAAAATTCACACTAAGGCTGCCACCCTGGTTGTTCATCCTCCATGTCTGCTCTCGCTGGGATGTACAGTGTGTCCCTGAGTCTCTGACATACACAGACAAAGCTTTATTATAGGTATTAGGCTGGTTATAATCAGAACAGAACATTAAGCCTTTAGACGTTTTATTACTTTTTGTTCTTTTGAATCTAGTCATTTTTGAAACCTACAGCCAGAAACATCACTATTAATTTGCTGTATCCTTCCCTTCAACCAGCCTACTGACTTCTATCAACCTTCTCTTCCTGAATAAATAGGCTGAGATTTTTTCCACCTCCACCCTTACCCTTTATCTTTCCTGTCCCTCACCTATCCCCCCTCATTTATGCTTTTTAATCATCTTTGCTTTACTTTGCACCTTTTGGCCCTACTTCAAATGGTTATTTCCTCCCTATTCTTCTCTTTACATTTTGCTTTTTCCAGTCAGTGTCCTTTAATGTTACTTGCTTTCTTTCACACTCAGCATTTGGCTTTTATGATTCTCCCTATTCTTTCTTTGTGAGAAATATTCACAGCATCAATGACAACCTAAAGCTAAATTTAACCTCAGCTTTCTTTGAACTTTCTATTTTCATCTCTTCAACTTGCATGACTGTATCTGCATTCTTTATTGAACACTCTCGGTTTCTTATGTCTGCAAAATAGCATACAGTGGCTGTGTACGACCTGTCAATGCTATAGGAATATGTTTTTTTTTAAAACAAGAACACACTCTACTATATGTGACTGAACTCTATTCTAAATCAAAACTGGGGGAACATTTACATTTAAATATGTATATAATATGTATATGTGGCCAAAAATAGGGATGAAAATGAAAAAAGCTGAAAAGGGTAGTGTTTGTTAAATAATGTTAGTGAATAAACAGCATCATGGGGACCAAGGAACACAGCAGACTGCTGTAGATAAATTGACTATCTTGTTTGCATCCACATCAATCAGCACAGGTCAACCTGGAAACAGTTTAAAGGTGTACACAGTTCTCCAGGCTGGGAGCCCTTCTCCATCCCCTTGCAGTAAACTATCACACCTTTCATATATAGAAATATTTCATATTTCTCAAATTTTAGCTTCCGTTCAATGGCTTCCTGTTAAATCAAGAATACAATTTAAAAATTGTCCTTCTCACTTATAAAGCCCCTAATAATCAAGCTCCATCATACCTGATCAGAGCTCTGATTACCCCGTATGTTCCTAACAGAGCACTTCGCTCTCAGACTGCAGGTCTGCTGGTGGTTCCTAGAGTCTCTAAAAGTAGAATGGGAGGCAGATCCTTTAGCTATCAGGCTCCTCTCCTGTGGAACCAACTCCCAGTTTTGGTCCGTGAGGCAGACACCCCGTCTACTTTTAAGACTAATCTTAAAACTTTCCTTTTTGACAAAGCTTATAGTTAGAGTGGCTCATGGTACCATGAGCTACCTCTATAGTTATGCTGCTATAGGCTTAGGCTGCTGGAGGACATCAGGGTCTATTTTTCTCACTCTACTGAGTTCTACTACTGTTCTCAAATTTGCATTGTTTGTTGTTATTTCAGCTTTTAACTTTTAGTTCTTTGTCATTTATCTCTCTATAGAAGGTACACCTGGTCTGGCGTTCTGTTAGCTGTCACACCATCCTGGGAAGACAGATCATCTGCTATTACCATATAACATAGAAAGTACTCCTGGGTCAATGTTTGCTTCTGTGCTTTCTGTGTCTCTGCTCTGTCTTCTCTAAGCCCCAGTGGGTGGAGGCAGATGAGCGTTCACACTGAGCCTGGTTCTGGTTCTGCTGGAGGTTTTCCTCCCTGTTAAAGGGGAGTTTTCCTCTCCACTGTCACTTCATGCATGCTCAGTATGAGGGATTGCTGCAAAGCCATCAACAATGCAGACGACTGGCCACTGTGGCTCTACGCTCTTTCAGGAGGAGTGAATGCTGCTTGGAGAGACTTGATGCAACCTGCTGGGTTTCATTAGAGAGGAAACTTTCTGACCAACCTGGAGGATTTGATGGAAGCTGACCTTTGGAAAGAGCCTTGAGATGACATGTTTCATGAATTGGCGCTCTATAAATAAAATTGTATTGAATTGAATGGAAATAGGACCTGCCTTGCAAAGTGAAGTACACCAAAAGGTCCACAAAAGCCAGACATTATTGAGAGCTATCAGTCTGGAAAGAGTTACACAGCCATTTCTAGAGCTTTGGGACTCCAGCGAACCACAGTGAGAGCCATTGACAACAAATGGCGAAAACATGGAACAGTGGTGAACCTTCCAAGGAGTAGCTGACCATTCAAAATTACCCCAAGAGCGCAGCGACGACTCTTCCAAGAGGTCCTAAAAGACCCTATAACAACATCCAAAACTGCAGGCCTTACTGGCCTCAGTTAAAGTCTCCACCATAAGAAAGAGACTGGGCCAAAATGGCCTCCATGGTAGAGGTCCAGGAGAAAAACACAGAACTGGCTCATCTAAATTTGTTCATGATCCCCAAGACTTTGAGAAAATATTCTGTGGACTGATGAGACAAAAGTTGGACAGGTGTGTGTCCCATTACATCTGGCGTGTAAAAGTAGCACCTCATTTCAGAAAAAGAGTATCATACCACCAGTCCAACATGGTGGTGGTATTGTGATTATCTGGGGTGGTAATGCTGCTGCAGGACCTGGAAGACTTGATTACAACAATTCTGCAAAGATGAGCAGGCCAAAAATCCTCCACTGTGCAGCAAAATACTGTTATTGCAAACGCTCGATTGTAGTAGTTGCTGCTAAGGGCGACCCAACCAGTTATTAGGTTTAGGGGAAAATCCCTTTTTCACCCAGGGTCATGTAGGTTAGGATGTCTTTTTTTTTTACTCCCTTAATAATAAAAATATTCATTCAAAATGGAATTTTGTGTTTGCTTGTGTTTTCTTTGACAAATATTTAAACTTGTTTGATGTTCTAAAAAAAGGCAAACATGCAAAATGATACGCAATCAGGAAGGAGACAAACACCTTTTCGGCACCACTGCATTTGGAGTATTTAAAGACTTTAAAGAAGTATCTTGTCTGTGTCTGGACAAGCCCCCCCCCCCCGATGCATTGCATTGCATCTGATCAAGCAGGATTCCTCTTAAGAATCTCCCTTTGGATAGTATGTGTCACTTCACAAAGGCCTTTGGGCAGAACCCGAAGTCAAGAGCAAGCATTCTGGTTCTGCTTCTACCTGAGACAAATCACAATGAAACACAACTGGGACAAACATTTACATCTCTGGTAAATTATTCATTGCTTTTCCATTAATGAGCAGACTGCCCTGAGATCCAACACAAAGGGTAACACCTTCTGTCCTTGAAACATTCATGTTTACAGAGGAGACAGAGCTTTAAGCTCATCGCACACACTGTATACATGATTAACAGAGTAATCTATGATTTACATTAACAGCTCAATCAATAAAAAAGGTAGTAAACTAACTAACATCTTAATGCAACAGGAATACTTTACTAATTTATCAATTAAAGAATCCTACATGGTTCCTAAAATACAGCCCAGAGATAATAGAAAACCAGATAGCTAGGTTCCAGGTAATGTATTAGAAAGGCTTGTTTGGTTCAAACTCCATCTATGTTGCAGATATAAATCAGCTTAATTCTAATATATTGTTTGCCAGTCAATACATATTTAATTGTTATATCCTGTGCTGTCTCTGCAGAATCAACTTTATTGAATTCATGTCCCATTTACACTTTGGTGAATACAAGCAAGATGCCAACAACGCTCAGTCTGCACAAAATTCTAAAAGCATACCAGAATGTGTGAGTTTGAAGGCAAAATGTGCTCCATTCACGTTCGTGCATTAACCGAAAAATGATTTCTGTAGTTTTGTCTTTTCTTTCTGTTGCTGATTTATTTTGTCAGTATTGATTACAGTAAAATTCCCTGATTGCTTGAACAAATTGTTTCTGTTTTGAGGTGACATCCCATCTACTAGTAATTATTTTTCCCACCGTTGAACAGCTTTACCCCTTCCTCACTTTTCATGATGTTGTATTTGTTTTATTTTGGATTTCTCTGTACATCAATATTTGACTCAGCAATGAAAAACTTTATCTTGTTGCTCTTTATGGCATGTCAGAGTTCTGTTAAAGGCAATTCAATTCAGTTTTAATTGCTATACAGCACCAGTTCACAACACATCATCTCAAGGCACTTCACAAAATCAGATTCAATCAAATCCTACAGATTGGTCAGAAAGTTTCCTCTCTAAGGAAACCCAGCAGATTGCATCGAGTCTTGACAAGCAGCATTCACTCCTCCTGAAAGAGCGTGTAGCCACGGTAAACGGCTGTCTGCATTGCTGATGGCTTTGCAGCAATCCCTCATACTGAGCATGAATGAAGTGACAGTGGACAGGAAAACTCCCGTTAAACAGGTTTTTCTATTTAATAGCAGATAATGCCAGGCCTAATGTACCTACTAGGGATGCAAACAAATAATCGACTTACAATTAATTGTTGATAAATCGTTAAGTAGATTAAAGTTTGTTCCATCCGATTAACTGATAAGTTCTGCTTAGATGGACCTTCTTTTAGTGTTGTGGTGTGGCCACCATCCAGCAGGTGGCGCTGTCAAAGGAAAAACAAAACATCACCAGGGTTGTAATATTTTGTTTTAACATTTTGGTTAAATTGCCATAATTTACTCTGTTTCATTCTTAAAGGCATACTATGCAACATTTTTTAGTTAATTAATGTGTTCCATACCGTTTTGGATGATTAAATGAGTCATTTCAGGTCGAACAAAGGTTTTCTCGGCCGCCCTGGGGGTCTGTGGGGGAAATACCGTACTTGCAATGCGGTACCGCGCGCGAGCTATTTTTAGAAACACAACGTCACGATGACGTCACATCACGTGGTACGCAGTAGGGCATGCTTGCATAGTCCGCCGTTGTTTCGCTGTAAAAGAGACGTGCGTTAGCCTAGGTTTTTCTCGGTAAACGACTGCTTTTTCCAAATCTAAGACCATAGTTTTTAAACATTGTTGCTATGGAACGTGCAACAGCGACTCGAGTTACGCTGATCGGCCGTATATGAAGGATGTTTTCTTCAAGACTGCCAAGGAGAAATGTGTACGCTTGGAACACCGGGGCGGTCGGCCTACACAACAGTTCAACCCGGAAAAAGTTACCAAATTCAAGTACATATGTAGCAAGCATTTTGTCGGAGGAAAGGGCACAACCGAAGAACATCCTGACCCAATTCCAGCGACATCAAGTCAAGGTAAGAGTATTTTGGTGGCCGACATGTTAATAAAGTAGCGCCTGCTACCATGACAGCATATAGGCTATCATGGTAGCAGGCGCTAACATGATAGCCTGCTACCAGGCTTACTCAAAAACATTTCAAATGAGACAAACATTAAACATATACCCATTCCTGGACGGTGATTGCAAACAACAACAAAAAAAACGGCCGACGCTGCCTTGATCGCCGCGCAGGAAAAAAAAACAAAGCTTACCGTTCATCAACTCGGCCAGTTTTCCAGTCTTTTTTTAAGCCCTCGAACCTCAAGCCATCGTTTGAGCTGAAGGTTGGTGTGTTCTTCGACAGTGCGACCAGTAATCCGTGTGCCTGGAACATCGTCTTGGGAAAGTTTAACGGCTGTAAAGTCGGTCATATCTGTTATCCGTGCGTTCTCTCCTGTATGCGTTCTCTCCTGTATGCCCTACCTAAGCGGCAAAAGGGGCGTTGCTCTTGAGACGGTGACGTCACGTGCGCGGTACCGCATTGCAAGAGCCCTCGGCCCGCACACACAGGCTCAGAAGTCTGGTGCAAGACCGCGAGAGTCGGTCTTGCTTTACGGCGAGAACTCCATGTGTTTTTGCCCTGCCATTCACTATATGCACGCGCGAAAGCAACAAAGAACCGCGTGTTAACGTCAAAATAAACATGCAAGCATATCAAGTTTTTTATTATTATTATTATTTTATTATTTTTAATGTTGCCGAGGCAGCAGCGTGAGTTTGGCGAGGCGGCCGCCTCGCCAAGATAGCGCTGCGGGAAACCCTGAATGTTCATACCTTCACTGTGTTAGTCATTGTTTGTACTGCCGTTTTTTCAATTTTTCATTGCGTTTGCCGGTCTGCTAAGCTCAAAACAACCGCGCCTGGCTTGACGGAGAAACCAGAACAGCTGAGCATCTTTATGACAGTGCACTTTTACTTTCGCCCTCTGGGGGGAGCCTAGCTGGAAAATCAACCCTGGTTGCATAGTATACCTTTAAAAGCATTATTGTGTGGAGAAATGATTCTAATACTTCTTTCTCTCTCCCTCTCGCTACCAGTTCACTCTTCATTTCTTCTAATGCTTCATCTGCTGTTTCAATCATCTTAAATGAGGTGCAGATTAAAGAATTGGCTCTGATATTTTGTATAAGGTTTGCATTTAGTTAACATAAACTTAGAATTGATTTTCTTCTCTCGCTGTTATTCATTAGTAGACCAGGTTTCTGAAGCTTTAATGGTTTTGCAAGTAAATAGTGGGTGAATCTCAGTTCTGTGTGTGTCTCTCTCTTTATATACAGTATATGGTGATGAGGGACATGCTCTAAAGGGACTTTTTATTCCCTCTCTTAAATTTCATCTCCACCAGTTTTTTCTCTCTCAAGGCGACATTAAATTCTGCAGCATTATTGAGGTTACAGCCTGTTTTGTGGTCTGCATTTCAATTAGACTAAGCTCAGCTTTTATTTGCTTTGCATTTTTTCAAATAGTTGTCTTGTCTTTGCAAGTAAGGTTTTTCTTGCCCATGGACATATTTGTCATTTTGTTATTTCTGCTCATCTTGAGCTCAAGATGATGCACACAATAGGAAACCTTAATGCAAGATGACAAAACTTCAAATAGGATATGGACAGCGCAATGGTGGAGTAAATCTCTTGACAAAGTTTATGGCTGCTTTTCCTCCAGCTCTGTTGGAATAAAAGAAGATACAAATTAAAGGGAACCTTAAAAAATAAGAAACCTCTGCATCTAAAGAGTATCTTGAGAGTTAAAATACTGTATCTACATAGAGGAGTAAAACATTATGTGGCGGATCATTTTTAGGTTGCAGTCTCTAGAATCAACCTGAGAAAAAAAGTGAGGATTTTACCTTTTACCTTTTTAGGACGGCTTCAAGAATTGTAAAATTTTCTTTCACTGTGATCAACACATTTTGTTCATTCAGTCAATGTGATGTGAAGGTTTTAACTGAAGAAGCAAAAGATTTTATTTCCGTCTCCATCCTTCAATCTGTCTTTCTCTCCACTTGGAAGAGAAAAAAAATATTCTGATGGGGAAAGTGTTCACGGTAAGTTTCCCCTAGAGGAGCTTTCCATTTCCCAAAGCTTTAGGAGATATTGCCACAACTAATCCTTAAAGCAAACTTCTCTTTATTGCTGCACACCCTGCATGTGGGGGTGCATTGGGGAGAGCAAAGAAGATGGGATGTGCCATTTGCTAAGTTCGTATTGTATGGAGATATTCACATTTTTTCATTAAGTATAAATGCACATACACACTTAATTTTGTGACTGATTGTGCGTGTGGGCGTCCTAACCTACATTAGGAGCCTTGGAACTGCAATGGGGTTCATTTCAAGCCAAAGAGTGTGGCGCTGACAGGCAGTCAGTGAGAAAATGACAGAAGAACAGAGCGATTCAATTAAAAGACGGGAAGGGATTGTGTGAAAAGAGTATTTTCTTCTGTGTCATCATGGTGTGCATGTGTCTGATAAACCCTGCTTGACTGAATCCCAAACAGGGGTATACGGGAGGAGGTGATCCCTCTACTGCAAAGCCCACACAGAGAGGGGGAGAGAGAGAGAGACTTGATTTTTTTTCCCCTCGCCATCATTACTCTCCCTTTGTTGTTAAAACAGAGTGGTCCCTTCTCCAAGAATCTAAAGTCAACTGTTTCTTTGTTTTATACACTGACTCTAGTTCTCATTGTCACACTCACTAGCCCACAAGCGCACACACACTAACACACATACAACATCATGCACACACACAAAGCCTAGCCTCATTTTTCCTCCAATTCATCTTTTTTTTTCACTTTCACTGCATTACTTTCATTATTTTCCCCTTTCTTTCCACGCTAAATTTGCTTTGCATCCCTCTGAGTCCGTCCTTTCTAACACACATATAGATCTAACTACCGCAGTACTCCCGTGCTGAAGCCAGGTTTGGTTGCAAGACAAAAGCACGTGATTGCACACAGCAGCCAGCAGGATCACTGCAGCACTGGGTGAACTGGAGGAAGCAAACATTATGATTACCTGAAGGTGATCCTGCTATTTCACCCTTCAATGGCCTGCTGGGTAGCGACCACAGCACAGACAATGAGCGGGGAACTCTCCCTACACACACATTAAGACACACACCTATGTACATTCAGGTTATCCAAGCTGACAACTAAAATACCTAACTCCAGGAAGTCATAGTTTTTTTTTAAAACTAAGTTGTCATCAGCTTATGTGACACCCGGGTGCCGAAAAAAGATTTTGCTGTAATAATCAACATTCCGTAATGAAGCCCTCTGTCCATAAATAACTTCCTCTAGTCTTTTAATCGTGGATCCATCCATCCATGTGTCCATCAATTCATGAAATGTAACTAGACTGAACTTGTACCGTTTTTTTTAGCCATATAGAACATTTAAAGCACTTTTACATTACAAGTCACTTTCACCTGGTTGGCTTAAGCAAAGGACGTACTCATAGCTGCTGCTTTCACATCTGTTTAGTCAGAATCCATGGTTGTCACAAGTGTCACTGTCCAAATAAGCACACCTTGACCAGCTTAACTTGTGGTTTCTCATGCTACTTATGACATTTTCATTTGATACCGTGATTGGCTAAAACAAAAGTTTGGTAGTCAGGCAGCAGGTGACGCTTCACCCCAGCTGAGAAAGTTTTGCTGAATGTCCCTCCATTCCCTGAACAGATTTGATGGAACCAGACACAGAATGATAAAGTGCAGAACGAATAATTTCTTTTTATAAATTTGTCTTTTAAAAAAGCTGTGAGGATGAAAAAACTAGACTATTCAACACTGCTTTTGCCTTATGTCAAACCCTACTGCTGATTGTCAGTCAGACAAAGGCTCTGCTGGAGCTAATCCTTGTTTTTCCACAACTCCAGACTACGTCATTACATCCTGTTGTGCCAAAGTCAGAAAGGATATCCAGAAACAGCATCAAATACCCATATAGTTCAATGCCTAGTATCCTGATAAATGTCTGAAAACCTTTTATTCCAATGGAGGAAATTATAAATTCTTGTCTGTTTTCACACGTTCTCCAGTGCCAAAATTTAAATCTATGGATAACTTGACAGCTTAACAAGGAAATGTTCAGAAGATTTGTTGTTTTGTTACAGTGGGGGTGTTCTGCCTATAAAAAATGTAGCAACACTTTTCTAAAGATTCAGGACTCGTGCAATCTGGATAAAGTGCTTATTATAAGTCATTTTTTTTTATGAAGGGTCTCTGTAGGCAAGGTCTTCAGAGGTATGATAAGAAATGCTGTTCCCAGTTATCTATGATAGTGTAATGGCTGGACAGAATCTGGAGACCCGATAATTCAGCCAACACCGGGAATGAATGTTTAAAAGAGTTTATTAATAATGAACTGGTGTTGCTGCGATAGGAACTGACCGGAATTCGTACCGGAATCACCCGGGGTAGAAGGGCAGGGTTAGTGGTCGAGCACAACTCAGTAAAGTTGAAACCTGAATGAAAGCCACAAACATTCTCAGATGACCGCATGTTGCACTGGCTCTGAAGATTGATCCCAGCGGCTCCGTTTGGATGATTCGGCTCAGCAATTGAATGATAGAATCACTGAGCCTGGTTCTGGTTCTGCTGGAGGTTCTCCTCCCTGTTAAAGGGGAGTTTTCCTCTCCACTGTCGCTTCATGCATGCTCAGTATGAGGGATTGCTGCAAAGCCATCAACAATGCAGACGACTGTCCACTGTGGCTCTACGCTCTTTCAGGAGGAGTGAATGCTGCTTGGAGAGACTTGATGCAACCTGCTGGGTTTCCTTAGAGAGGAAACTTTCTGACCAATCTGTCTGAAGGATTTGACTAAATTTAACTTTGCATAGTGCCTTCAGATGGCGTGTTGTGAACTGGAGCTATACAAATAAAATTGAAACTGAATGTATCAGTGACACAACATAGCGGCTTGGTCATTTACAATTTGAAGCAGGGGCACAGATGTGATGATTGTGGCTATAGCATGAAATTAGCATGGTGTGATCTTAGTTGCTGCATCCTGACTATCCAGGGTTCTGCATGAATTTTCAAGTTTGTTGTTAAAAGCATCTTACATTTTTCTTAGCATTAAAATGAAACATCTTCCTATTTTCTCCACATTAACAGCCCTTTTCATATATTTGTCCGTTATTTTTTTCATTTAATCTTTATTCACACATGAATTCTAATTGAGGTCCAAGATCTCATTTTTATTCAGACCCCCACCTGTGAAAAGGTACTGCGTTTGACTGAATGATACAGTGAAGCATTTAAAGCTTCTGTTTCTTTGTGCCTGTGTCCTCAGATGAACCTATAGAGGATCTACCTCAGAAAGAGAGAAGGTTTGTGGAGTTCTCCAAAGGCAACAAATACATGTTTCTAGGAAAGGAAGGTGAAATGATTTGATGCTTGAATCCACAGAGTTCAGGTTCTAGAAGTTGCTGTATAATTCAGAACATCTAAAACTAATTTAAAATACAATAGTGTTCTATTTAGCATGTGTATGTGTCAGCAGACGGGCGTGTGCCTTGCATGTGTGTGCGTGCAAGTTCATGTCAGAGTTTGTAATTGCTTGTGAGCATTGATGTGTGTTCCAGTCAATGTGAGATTCAGCATGTCTGTGCTGATGTCTCTTTATGTGTACAGGAAGGAGGTGATGTATGTCAACAGTGTGCATGTGTATTTGGGGGAGCCTGAGCTACAGGCTCAGAGCCAGAATATCCTTGGCAGAATAAAGATACTAACAGAGACAGACAGGCTGCCATCTCTCTCAGCTGCCTGGCTATCGCACAAACACGCACCCACGCTCCGAAGTTATGGGCACTCACAGATGCACAAAAATACACTGAATCACAGGCCATCCCTTCAGCTTTTGCTCTCTTACACACAGCAGAGTGCTCACATCAGCAAGAAAAAAAAGCACCATTGACAAAGAACCAGGAAAAATCTTTGCTGACTTATTGAAGCCCAGCTAATTGTTATCAGATGAACGAAGTCGGTCATGCGGTGAGCTATAAGACACGACAGCAAGGGTAGTCATTATAAAAAACAGTGTAAGGAGGAGGAGTCAAAAAAGTTATTTATTTGCCAAAGAAAGGAATAAGCAGTCATTTCTTCTGGAATCTTAGCTTCTATGGCATTTGCAATAAGATGTTGAAGATGTGTCTGTTGCAGACATTGAAATAGCTTCTGGTGTCCCCTTTTTGGGTAGCAGCATCGGAACCAGACACTCAACAATCTCAGCAAGCTGATAAAGGAGGTTTTCTTCTGGGGACTATTGTGTAGCATCTTGAGATGATTGTTCAAAGAAAGATGGACAAACCTGGGCACCACTCGAAGCTGCGCACATGCACGATCGCGCACCCCATTTGGATTCAGCGCGCACAGCAAATCTGTGCAGCGCAGAAACTAAAATCCAAGCTGAACTGTAAACAAAATGATAATAAACCAAGTTATTTTGTACCAATTTGGAATTCTGGTAGATGGTGTGCCACAGTCAGTATATATACAGTTAATATAAATGGCTTGTACTTGTATAGTGCTTTTTCAAGTCCCACAACCCCAAAGTGCTTTAGCCTGGTCAGTCATTCACCCATTCATGCATTCATTCACACCCTGATGGTGGTGAGCTACATTGTAGCCACAGCTGTCCTGGAGCAGACTGACTGAAGCGAGGCTGCACAGTACTACATGTTGGTGCTAAATCTCTTTGCACAAAATGCAAATAATTTAATTGCAATACAATTTGAACTCTGAAAGACGTCCATGTTTCTCAGTTCTTCCTTAGCAGAACCCCTACTCTGACATAACACATACTATAAAGCTCATTAAAAAATGCAAGATTGTTGTCTTTTCGTGTAATAGGGCTAAATCAGTTGTATCAAAGATAAGTGATCTAAAATAAATTATTGCTGTAATTTGATTATTTTAGTAAGCCACATAACTTGTTATAACCTCAGATGAAAAATTAGGCAGAACATTGCTGGGCACCCTATTCACCAGACAGTGATAGAACAACAGCGTGTCTTCAATCCTACACTACAGGTCTTTCCTTCCCATAGCCAGCACCCTCTATAATGAGATCCTACAACATCCTATTTACTTTGGGTTTAATAAAATATTCTTGATTTGGGCTAAGCTAAATGGAATTCACAAACCATTGGCTGCGGCTCAGTAGGAAGAGTAGTCTCACATAACAATGTGCCCCTGAGCAAGGCACTTAACCCCATGTTGCCTTCAGCTCTCCTTATTCGTTTATAAGTGTTCAAACTGTGATTGTAATGGGGATTCTAATGTTTAGCATGGGGAGAAAAGTGCTTTATAGGTCCAGTCTATTTACCCCTCACCACAATCTTGGCAGATGGCCACTCACGCTGAGACCCTGCAGGAGATGTCTTCCTCTTAAAGGGGAGCCGTTCTTTTCCACTGTCACCATGTGCTTGCTTAAGTAGAGGGATTGCTGTGAAGTCAATGACTCAATGCAACAGGTTTGTCTCCTTTAAATGGAGAACATTCTACAAAATTGTATCAAAAACTGAAATTTAACCTATTGTATAATAATTAGGATCAATTGCAATACATGTAACTGAATTTGATTGTAGATCTGTTCATCTTATAAAGCACATTGAGATAAAACATGTTGTACTGCTTTATATATATATATATATATATATATATATATATATATATATATATATATATTAGTGCTGTCAGTTAAACGCGTTATTAACGGCGTTAACGTAAACCCATTTTAACGCCGACAATTTTTTTGTCGCCGTTAATCGCGCGTCAAAACACACACACTGTTCCCTAATGTTTTTTCCCCCGCCGCGCTCTCCGAACAGTGTTTCTTTTACCCTTGGCGCTTTCCGTAGTTTCAAGAGTGCTAGAAAACTGAAAATGAAAAATTTCATCAGTCACGGGTTGCATTTTTGGGCACGTTTCTGAAAGTGAAATCGCTTATTTGGACTCTAAAATAAGTGACGAAACAGCGGTTATTAAGAGACCTGCCTGCACTACATTTGAGGGTATCCAGCTGAAATATCCCTCCGCCATAGGAGCCGGCGGTAGTAAAGGCAGACAGAGCAACTCTGCACGTATTTTCTGCAGTTTACGGTGCAATAACCGGTGATAACTGCTGAAAGTAGATTACATGGTGAAGATCACCATTTTATCAGACATTGGTTCTGAAGATGAGCTTTTACACGTTGATAAAATTGCAGAAACCCAACCCATAAACCATACTTAAATGCTTATTAATTTGTTTTCTCTGTATTTGACAAACTAAGGCTGAATCACGTTGCCAAACGAAGGACCTGGAGTTACTAAACAGTTGCTAAACAGTCTCTTTCAGGGTGTTATGCTCCTGCCCAGTTGCAAGCAAACTGTAAGACTGGAATGACCTGGAGATTTAAAACCTTTTTCCAGGCTTAAACTATGAATATGGATAGAAACAGCAAGCAAAAATATTCAAAGAAATTATTGTTGTTGGTGTGAAAGCTCAGAATTAGATGTGTGTGAGAGAGAGAATGAAGAAATGAACAAAACTTATGACTTTACTGAAATGTACAATTTTTATTAATTTATATGTTTATGCATAATACCATGTCTATCTTTGTTTAAGAGGCAAAGAAAATATATCAGCATGAAAACAGGTATTTATTTACACATTTGTTTACACATGGTGTAAACATCAGGGCGTCATGATTAGTCATTTAGCCATTATAGTCCAGAGTTTAACATTTGGCACCAGGATGTTTTCATTCCAATTCTGAAAAGTGCTTGAAAAATAACATAAAAATATGTTTTGTACAAGCATGTATTTTATTAGTGTCATTTATTGCAAAATTGCACATTAAAATGCCCAAACAGGCTATTACACTTTCAGAAATAAAAGGATAAAATATGCGATTAATTGCGATTCATCTCGAGTTAACTATCGACATTATGCGATTAATCGCGTTTAAAATTTTTAATCGTTTGACAGCACTAATATATATATATATATATATATATATATATATATATATATATATATATATATATATATAAAATTGCAATGAACTGATTTGACTCAAACTTAACAGAATTGAATTAAGCAGTACCTTGAAAATAACAATCATTTTAAAGTTTTAAACATTCACAACAAATCTGCATCTGTAATTTAAAATGCTATCCTGCTCTAGAGGCCAAGGCAGAGGTACATTCTCAAAAACAAAAGCCTTTCTGTTGGTCCCTGATACACCAAGCTGACATTCAGCTGCATGGAACATCTGGAGCTTTGGTGAACATCTGTCTTTCTCCTGTTTTTGGTGTGCAACGCACTGCCAGCTCTGTCTGATCCAGCTGTGTTTTCAAGTCAGTTCAGCATGTTGAATCAAAGCAAATGGGCTTTACATCGTTACCTTCACCTACACATAATGTAATGTAATGGATGCCAATAGTAAATTCTGGCTTAAATTAATTATCTGCCTTCCCCCCTCCTATTGTCCACAAACATATTGTAAGATAAGAGAAAGTGGCTCGAGAGGAAATTTGAGGAAGTCACAGCTATTCTGTGTGTGTCTGAGTTCGTAGCATGATGGGGGAGTAAGATACCCAGTGGGTGCAGCCAGACATCTGGCCTGTGGACTGCAGCCCGTCCTACCCCTAGATCCTGATTAGGGTTAGGTGGGCAGTAGAACTTACAAACCAACTGATGGTTTTTGGCATTAAGTTAAGGTTTTTTCTCACCCAAACTATAGTCCCATTTACACTACCCTTGTTAAACCGAGCCAAGACCAGTCTGAGCTTGGATCAGTTAACCAAGCTGAGACGACCGTTTACACACCACACTATCCCAGTTCCTTGGTTGCTTCTCGCCTCCTAGTGACGATATGCGGTACTGCTGCTCTCTGGGATTGAAGGCGGGACAGAGAAAATCAAAATGGCGGCGCCCGTAACATTCAGGATGTTATGGTTGGACAGAGTCGGCTTTTGGGACGTGGATAAGACAAGCAAACGTCTAATAAGAATTTACAGACGCAGGAAACAACGACAGACACTGAGGTTCATCACACTGCTAAGCAGAATCATCTCTGGAAACCATGTGGCATGGTAAGGAAGCTAGTATTATTATGAAGGTCTGAAATTTGTCTGAATGGAGTGTGAATTGGGACGTGCAGCCAGACACACCGCAAAAACCGTGGACAGTCAGCTGACATTAAGGGGATGACACGGTCTGCTCATGCGCTCTTCGTTGTCAGATAACCAGGATAAAAAAAAAAAAAAAACTGTCCGAGACCTACTCAGGAACTGGTCTGCAGTTAGTGCAGTCTGGTTCAGTCTAGCGCGGTTCAGTTCAGTCTGCTGACCATTTACACACAAGAGTTATCTCGGTTAACGAGCTTGGACTGGTCTCGGATCGGTTAAAAAAGTGTAGTGTAAACGGGCCTTATGAGAAAAGTTTTTTAATCACTTAAATATTTCGGATGCATTTGTTGTCATATCAAGATAATTATATCATCTGAAGATAAATTTTAAAAAATAGTTGAGAATCTTCAAAGTGGGGTTCTGTTAAAAGATTATATATACCGTACTTTTCGGACTATAAGGCACACTTAAAATCCTTACATTTTCTCCAAAATTGATGGTGCGCCTTATATATGATTACTGTTGTGCTTCTCTGACCTATTTTATGTGGTATAATGCGCTCAAAAATCTGTTAAAATGTGTAAGTACGACTTTGGGTAGCAACGAAGCCAAAGTGGATATTCGGAGCATTACGGTACCTTGTGTCACTACTTGATAGGACCTCTGAGCTGTCTACAAGACTGCCTGACTGTAATGTCTAAACTAGAAGTGCGTTCATGAAAGGCAGCCCGTGCCCGTAGTATGCACTAGCAACAATAAACCTAGTAAGTTAAATCAGAATAAAAGTTAAGTTTAATTTGACCTTATGTCAGAAACAGGGCAGTGGAGTCCAACTACTCTGTCAGAAAATGGATAACTCTCCCTCTCAGGAGAGAGCTGTGTAAGGTGACCAGATTTCCTCTAATGAAAACTCTTTGGTCTCTGATTTTGTTAAGCGCAGAATCTCTGCCTGGGGGTTGGTTTGTTTTGTCTGAAATGCAACGCTGACGGGACGGGGAAGGTGCGTTCGGCAAAGCTCTACTACATCGGGACAGCGACAAGACCGGGTAAATACCTCTTGTTGCACTAAACTTTTTTACTCCATCTTGATAGACTGAAATGGGGGACGTTTCCGGGGACAGCTTTTGCCAGGGACAGATCATCCAAAACAGGGTCTATTCCCGGAAATCTGGGATGTCTGTGTCACCATACAGGAGGGACGGAGTGATATTACACACTTGGGAAGAATATCTAATGCACCTTATGATCCAGTGCGACTTATGTGTGGACAAAGACACACATTCGTGGTGCTCCTTGTGGTCCAAAAATATGGTAGTTACTGACTGGACAACTCTCTTACAGCATTTTATTTTTGTATGAACGAATATTAGCTAGTTTTTATAATTCTCACATGATGATTGATGGTGCCCTGCCTCTAACCTCAACTTAAGTGCCTCATCTTAAAATGTTAGGCGTCTCGGTTTTACCATCTAAGCAAAATCTGGAAGATTCACAGAGTAGCCTGAGAAGAAAAACCTTTTGATATGTTTTTGTTTGTTTTTTGTTCTGCATAAATTCTTATAACCCTAAACTAAATGCTACATAAACACAATGGTGCCAATATGAAGAATAATCTAGATATTTTGATTTTTAAATAATGATGTTTTAGTTTAAAATGAAGAAGAAAGTTTATAGTGAGAGGACAGTCCTTTATTGTTAATATCTGGTTCTTCTTATGTGTGCGTTACTCTCCTGAACTGCACTTAAACCAAGAGTGAGAACACACTGGACTTCTCAGTTTTCTGAAAATGATTGAAACACATACATTCTTTTCTAACAGCAAACATCACATGCCAAAAATGGAACCAAACTAGATTGTTTCATCAAAACAGATGACTACATCTCAGTAGGGCTGTCCATCAGTTTGGATAATATAAGTTTAAGTAAAAATATTCCCTCCTTAACGAAGACACTGAACCCTAATCTGTAAATCCCAATATGATGGTCTTTCTGAACGGGTAATCTGTCTTGAAGTGTAAACGTGCTTTGAGTGGTTATTTGAGTAGTTAATTGTTGTTCATTTATAATTTCAACTACACAATTTTAGAAGCCAGAGAAATACAAATTGGACCAAATCGAGTGTTTCAAACTATGAAAAAAATTGTACATCTCTCAGGCTTGTTTTGTGTTATTTATGTTATTTACTTGTTAAGGTGAGGCACTGATTAAGTACCATAGTTGTACAAGGAGTTGTTTTAGGTCGTTTGTCAGAGCAGATGAAGTCAGATTAGAAATGGTGATATTGTGAAGTCACAGCTGTCAACAAAGGAGAGTGAGTTTAGTCCACAAAAACATGGATCATTTTGTCTTGAAATTGCTGTCGTTCATTATCTGCTCTCCGAGTGTTTTTCTTGTCATTTTTCTCCAGTGCTGCGTGAGTTTTTCAGAATAACAGTGCAATGTCCATTGATGCGTAGCAAAGCTGGGATAAAATTACTGCTATTAGAGGAGATTTTCTAGCTAAGCTGTCTTTGAGCTGCTTTGTGGGAGCATCCAGACATATTCAAAAGCACTCAATGATTCAGATCTGTTCACATCCAAGGACAAAGTCTGGAAAAATAACATGTAACTGCATGCAGGTCTGTGACTCTGCTTCTTTATGCATATTGTAAACAGTTTTTTTTTCTAATTCAATAAAGAAGTGTTCAAATCATTAAAACATTGGCTAGATGTTAAACCTGTTCACCACCAATATCTAGCTAATTAAACCAGACATCCGGCAGCAATTCAGTTAAACTTAGATTTCAACATGCGCTCAAGATGCAAAAAAGCCCCTTTTCAAGACACTTAGGCAAAGCCTATTTAGTCAACATTGACCTAAAATGGGATTTAGGCTTAATGTCTTGTAATGCATTTAAGTTTTTTTGGTGTAAACAAAAGATATGAACACTAACTTTAAAACTCAAGCGCTTAAGTCTTAGAACCTAAGTTTAAGAGGGGAATAATAAAAATGAAAACTTACCTGAATAGTTTACGTTATTTTTCTTTTATCAACAAATTTGAATATGGAAGCATTCAGAATTACATTAAAGGCCTTATGGAAGCATTTCTTTAAAGGCAGCATTTAATAAAATTAATTATTATTCAACATTATTCAATATACCGCAGCAGTGGTGGCCTAGTGGTTGGAGCAGTGTGCTTGTGTTCAGAGATGGCTGAATGTACCTGGTTCAAACCATGGCCTCCGCTTTGTGTAGTTTGCCTGTTTTCTCTCTGCATGCCTGGGCTTTCTCCAAAAAGGTCAAGGTCACAGCTGAATTTATTTATTTAGCATATTTCAAACAGCTCTATAGTACTTTACAAGCCAGACAGCTCAATGTTAAAAAAACTGTCAGAGTTAACACTAGAATATGAAAAAAAAATCACACAAACAGGAAACTAAACTATAAAACCAGCTATCTAAAACTATAAAAACAAAACACTTGGGTCATCTGGTACTAAAAGCTAGATCATAGAAATGCGTCTTCAAAGTGATTTAAAATGCTCCAGAGTTTGTGCAGATTTGAGGCAGGGTATTCCACAGCCTAAGACCTGTCACAGCAGATAAACTTACACCAGGGTATAGACAGCAGTAGTTGTGTCGTAGACCTCATAGTTCTCTTCAGAGCAGGAATAAAGAGCAGCTCAGATAGGCAGGCTGGGGTACGACTATTTGGACATTTAAAAATGAAAAGTAACATTTTAAATTGCACCCTGTAAGAGACCGAAGGCCATGCATGTTATGTTAAAATTGCCTTCAGAGCCCTATTTCAGAAAAGCCGAATTTGGAAAACTCAAGCCTGACGCTTGCTGAAAAGAGGCAGGCTTGACATGGCATGACCAATGTGTCTCCGCTTTATCCGTTTCACGAAAACCCAATCCAGGTTCAGGAAACGTGACTATGTCGAGCCAGGTGTAAGTAATACATCTTAATGCGCATCCCCGGGTGTCTAAAAAAGACCATGAGGTTGATCCCTGATTCGCTGATGCTACAATGGATGAGTTGCGTCCGCTAATCTTCTAACCAAACTAGCAAAATCTTTGTATGGAGCCTTATGAGGAACTAAAGCATCAGACTCAAGAAATGAAATATTGCTGCTGTTATAAAGGAAAACTCATTTGTTTGGAGCTAGGTAAATTGCAAAAAATGTTACACCATTTTCCCTAATCTATCCGGTTCTGACTCTAGAGGGCGCTCTTTCGCTGACCCCTCCATAACTGGAGAAGCAGCAGCGCAGTAGAGAGGAGGAAACTTTTTCAGCAGACAGCCTTTGCAAAACAATGTTCACCTCATATCAGATTTTAATAATAACATTAATTATTATTACAAATATTGTTTACATTTAAAACAATAAGCATAGACTCTAAAACAAATTTGAAAAAAGTTAACATAGGGTATCTGATATGCAATCAAATGACCTATTCATGATAAAAAAAATATATCAACCAACATAATATTTTTCCATTAACAGTTGTTAGGTCACTGAATCTTATGGTTTGTATAGTTTTTTTTTGTCCCTTTTGGGGCTGTGAGATTGTGTATTTTGTGCACTTGAGGGGAAATATGTTGTTTTTTTCTGGAGGAGTCAGCGAAACAGCAGAATTTGGTGCAGCACCAGACATTATATACAACACCTTTGCTGTTTATCAGCCATTTTTCTAATCTCCTCCATGCATCCAATGGTCTATTAAAGGCCTTTCTGTCAGACTCAGAACATCAGCAATGTTCGGGAGCGTGGTCGGGAGCAGGAATAGAAATAGAAATTGCCATGGTAACCCATTTGTTATTAATTTTATGAGACCGAGTCTAGGCTTAATTCAGCCAGGATATCTGGAAAATCCTGGTTTAATCCTCTGTCTTGGTTTTGTGAGATAGGCCTGTGGTGTGAGAGTGCACAACAATGGTTTGTCCTGTCCTTCTCTGTTGGCCTCGTAATGAACTGGGGATCTGCTCAGAGACAGGCACCAGATAAGACAGGTATAGAAAATAGATGGATGAAACCTGCAGTATGAGACTGACCAGATATAAACAGCAAAGTAATATTTCATGCTCCACATCCCACTGAGATCCACACTCATAACTTTCTCACATAACCTACTTCTTAATTTATTTCCACGTCACACCAGTTATAAAAGACACACATTATTTTTGTGTGTATTATAAAAACTAAATAATCTGCAGGAAATTGAGTTTTGTAGAACAATAGTCCAGATCTTAATAAAAAAAAAATATGTTCATAACTTCAGTTATTTTTTTTTTGGCCGTAGTTCCTTTCTTCTTTTGGTCTGCATCTGTTCTGATTTGGCATCTTAATCACCACAAATAGAGAGGTGGAAAACAGCTGCTCAGCTGTTGTTTGAGGGCGTGCCAAACAACGTGCTATGCCAACAAGGAAATATTGCTATGAATGTAAACAAGGGATTGTAAACATGTCATCTCACAAAGTTAAGATACAAAGCTTAATTTAGCCATATTTACATTGTGTTCAAAAGAAAACCGATTTTTTCATTATTATCTATCAGCAAAGGACTCATTTAGTTAATCTCCAGAAAGGCTAATTGATTTTAATATAAATTGATGATGTGCTTCAGTTTTGCCTGCTGCATTTAATTTTTGCTTTGACAGCCAATAGTCTGGAGAGAAGCCATGTAACATCTGCTAATATATGTCTGAATGAGGCGGACCTCATCCAATAAAAGAAAAAAAAAAAAACAGTAATAAACCTCAAGGCCAGTGCAGCAGCACTGATCAGGTGATCAGATTGCCAACCTTCCAGAAAGAAAACAAGTGCACCACAGCTCACAGTGCAAATCAATTTTAAAGTTATTTTGAGGTGAGTCGTTTCTCGTCTCTGGGTTCCACTTCCTGCCAATTTCCACTTTAGCTCCTGAGGCTCAGCTTCAGACTCAACACACTGCACAGCACTGCCAATTGGTTGAGAGAAAAAAAAAGGTCAGTAAATCAACTCATTTACTCTCCAACGCCCAGCTGTTACAGAAATTTACCATCCACAAAACGACTGAAATCCGGCATGATTTTGAAAAGATACCGGAATGTTGAGACTAGAGTCATGAAATGCAGTCGAACCCGGGTAAAATTGATTTTAAGATCAAAATAAACCAAAACGGATTGATGTTCTTCCTGTTAAATGTGTCATGAATTGGTCTTTTTGTTTATGTTTTTGGGGCTGATTGACTCATTTGTCTCCATTCCATGCCTTACCCTCCCCTCAGCCACCATCATCAGCCTCACCTGCCAATGACTAATCATCATCAAGTCATTTCACCTGGTACTCCACCTATATATACCTGCTACTCACAGCCAGTCAGCGGCAGGACATCTCATCTCTCTGCCTGTATGTACGTTGCCAGATCTAGTGTACGAAGCCTGTGTTCCTGCCCTCACTAGCTCCTCAATTAGTGGTTGTGTGCACCGCCAGCTTCCCATTTCTCCTGTGAAGATAAGTTCCCCGCTCTACCCTTTTCTGTAAACTCATCAGCTATTTGCGCTGGTCACGACCTGGACTGCTTCTTACTACAGATTGTGCCAAGTCCCTTTGACTTCTCTCATCCAGCTCACTGATCTGGTTTCTGCCATCTTCACCTGGTCAGCTTGGTTCAAGTTAACATTCATCTGTTCATCTACCTGTCTCCACCAAAATCACCTGGTCAGTCTGTCTCTGCCATCTTTACCTGGTCCACCCCTGCCATCTACATTCATCCACCTTTCCTGTCATCCACCGCCATCATTCGTAACAATAAACTTTTAAGAAAATACACCTTTGTGTCGGCTTGAATATTGGGTTCTCTGCGTACGGGCATTACAAAACTTGTTTCAGCAGCATAGATACAAAGGATCAAATTTCTGGAAACGTTCTCACAAACTGCCATTTCACTAAAAACTGTCCTTTGCAATCATCGTCTATTATAATTCTTGTAGGCGGCAGCAAGAGCTACTATAGACGGCGATTTCCCGCCATTGACCGGCTACTTTTGACTGCCCTGCCTTTGCTGTCAGATATGCATTGTTATTAAGCAAAGATACAGGTGCACCCTGACATCACTGGGAGAGCTGTACGCCTGTCACTGTTTCTGGACAGCAGTAGACATTGTTAAGGACCCCCTCCACCCTGGACATCATCTGTTTGAATTTCTGCCATCAGGCAGATGGTATAGGACGCTTAAGACCAAAACCAACAGAGAGACAGTTTCTGCCACAGAGCCATGTATGCACTAAACTCTAGGCGAGCACTTAGTATGCACTTTCTATAGTATGCTATATAAAGTGCACAGCTATAGTATGTACAGTGTTACTTGGATTATGAGTGTTTGATGTTTTTTAAGTTACTTATTGTTGTTTTTTTAGTATGTTTTTATCAGTATTATGCACTCTTAATTTAGTTGCACTTGTGCAATGACAATAAAGAGAATCATTCATTCTAGCAGTAGGTGAGTGTTAACCGTCTTCAACATCTGTACTTTCCTTTCAGACTTAGCCAAGAATCCTTGGGTTTGCTGGATTAGATACAGTCCACACGCTTGTTTTCTGGATGGTGTGCTGCTAAATGATAGAGCGAGATTTTGAGGATTCTGCTGAAATGGTAGCTTTGCACTAAGAATACATCAATGTTTTAGCATTATGATTAAAATTTGACCTTTTTTTTTAGTTACTGGACTTTTGGTTTTCTGCTAAAGATTGATTTTGAGTTTATTTACTTTGAGTGGAAAACAATTTATTCCATGGAATCTCGTGCTGATACTGGTTGTGCTAAAATTCATTGTGACAGCAAAACAAAGCTGCTTGAGTTACCTCAGGGAGTAAACACTTTCAGCTCCAACAACCATGTCTAATTCCAAAAAAAATGTAATGTAGTCCAAGAATCTTTTCCTTGGATTCATCTTGTTTCTGAAAGGGTTGCCATTTAAATTAGCTCATCCTCATAATGTGTCACAAGCATACATAGGAGTTATTGCTGTTTCTATGTCAGTCCTTCTGACCTGTGAGAAATAATGATCTTTGTATCTGATATAATTTTGAGTTTTCATGTTTACAGTGTTGTTAATGAATGCACTGATATGCACACGTTGCCACCAGTGCAGAGCTTGATCAACATTCGGAGCAGGTAGCTGTGAGTTCATCTGCATGTACACAGTAGCAGATAGTTTTAAACAAAAACGAGATGCATCAGAGAAGCCACTTCTGTCAAAAAAAACCCCATCAATGACGGACTGAAATGTAGTTAGAGATAAAAGGATGCTTTGCTGAAGAATGGTTAATTTTCTCAGCTATTTTCTTTGTGAGTGAATGAGGCATCTGGAAAGTCATTCATCATTTGAAAAAGAGCTGAGTCCAGACGTCAGACACTGACGGGAGCATATCCTGTGATAATACATATGTGGGATTACTTTGGGGGTTGCTTCTAATCGCATAGAGTGGGCATAGATTTTATGTTAAAAACCCTTTTGAATACAGCTTTAACATTATTTGAAAGTCATCTATGATTCCATAAAAAAGATTTTGTAAACAAAACACAACATGGTGAAGGTTTGTTACAAGGGACATCATGGAGAATACAACTTGTAATTCATCCTAATTAAGATCAATATTTGTGAATCCATTATTAGGGCAGGTGTTGGTTTTATATTTTGGCTAAAATATTAGCATTCCTATGTGATTAAGATGAAGACTTCAAGTAAATATAGCCTGTTTAACTGGACGAATGACTGCGCAAACCTGGCTAAAGTTGCTGTTGGACAAAGACAAAGTTAAGTCCCCTTGCTGAAGGAAGTTTTAACGACAAACTTGGGCTTTTTGTCATAAAACCTGAAAATGGAGCATATAGGGAAATATCTCTGAAAATGTTATTTTTTTATGCAAGCATTTTATGTCCCAGAGCACCAACTCCAATAAATGTTTACCTTTTTTGAGAACTTCTGATATTTCATGTCAGTGGTTTGAAAAACTGTAAATTGGAAACGCGAGAGACATTAACATTCATAGTTTCTGGAAATGTAAAATGACTTTCCTGCACTGGCTGGATTGCCATTTCAGAAACGTTCAGAAACCCTAACCCACTGACAGTTACACGTCTCCAGTGCACGTTATCTCGCCGTTCTATTAAAATGCTAATTACTGTGAACATCATTATGCTCCTCATTGCATTTCTCCACAAATCATGTCAATCTATGCAAACATCCTTGATCAGGGGTGGAACAGATGAGGAGAAGGTAGGCGAAGAAAGGAGAAGGAGGAACGCTCGATTTAAAACTAGGCCTGATTGAATCCTCACTCTCCATTTCCTGATGAAAGTTTTCCCAATTTGTACTCCCTCCTCCTCCATCTGTCTTCTCCTCCTTCTCCGTCTCCCGCCATCCGCTTTGTGGCCGAGTCAATCACCGCATGTAATGAGGAAGTAAGGAGAGCTAACAGCATACATACACGTTCCAACACCAGGTCTTAGCAGTGTACTCCTATGCTGCTGATAACCAGTCAGTCATATTTGGAAGGAATTAGCTCCCTGTTAATTCATTTCCATTGTCTAAATGCATGCTAATTTCTCAGATTGGTGGTGGGACTCGCGGGGCTATGTGTTGGGAGAAAGGAACATCAAAAACCAACTGCAGGGTACAGCAGCGCTAGAACAAACGGTGCATTACAGCTCCGGCTTAATTATTATGCTAATCTAGCTGCCTGAGGGGCTTTGAGAAATGATGTAACACAAAGACATAAATATAAAAGTAAATTTCAACACTTTTGTTGTCCATTTCCGAAGCATTCGTTTGTACTTTATTACATTTTTTTGATTATTGTTTTTTTTCTTGCTTATTACTGACACAGCAGAAAGAAAAAAACCAGAGTGATCAGACCCGACAGGAAACTATGTGCTATTGCAGCTGAAAGCATTTGTATCCTTCTTTCAGCTTTAAGCACTATATTATCAGCTGCGTAACACCCTTCTGCATACAAGGTGAAACGCTCACCCCGAAGAAATGCTTTCTGATTCATCACACAACTAAAACAAATCATTGTGATCAATTTGAACTTAACGAGCTAATTTCCAGGTATTGGAATTGCTTAGGTTTAGCTGAAAAGCTTTCCTCTCTTAGCAGACTGACCATGAATTTCACTGGTGGCAATAACACATAATATGTTAAGCTCCCACAGCCACAACTCTCCTGCAGCACATTTTCCAGATGTCCACCCTTTTGGTCAGTGATGTGCCAGCTGCTCATAATTTCAATATGCCTGCTGAGTCAAACAGCTAGGGTTTTACATAAACATAAAAAGCGAATGGAGATGAGCAGCAGAGATTTGGAGGGGCTATGTTCTAATAAAAAAGGCAATATATTGCAAATTAAAAGGAGAGTTATAATTGTATAGGTCAGTTTCAATCTAATAACATTAAAAAGCAATCCTTAAAAAGAAAATCTCAAAAATTTAAATTTCCCTAAATCCTTATAGACCTTGCAAAAACATACTAAAACACAAAAGCTTGTAGCAAAACAAAATAATGTCAGTACATAACCCCAGCATACAGAGCCATTCACATAAAAAACTAAATAATAAAACAGCACAGAGTTTAAAAAGCAATGGTCTCATTAAATTTGCTCAATTTGAAACCTTATTTCAGTGTTTTCTTGATTAAAAAAGTTACAGTTGACAAAATGAGTATTTCTTAGAAGAGTGTTTCCATGATAATGGCTGGTGTAACTTCTCAGTCAATCTTGGACATGGCAATGCTAAATGCTAAAGTAGAAGGTAACTGGACTTCTTCTCTTGTTTAAAGAACACATTTCACCTTTTATCCAGAAGGCTTCTTCAGTTCACAACATAGTCTGAAGTATCAGGTTTATAAATTGTCAGAACATTCAACTAATGGGAAACTTTTTGGGTTTGAGTTGCTGTTGTTTGACAATCTAAACATGCCCCTAAGATTGACATGTAAGTTGTTCAAGTCACATGTCCAAAGGTGTGACTTGTTGTATAACTATCAAAAAGTCAAAGCAGCAGAGTAGACATCATAAAGATACAGAAGATGTTCACCCAGTCCAAAATGTTCACATTGTTGTCTTCAAACAAGTGCACCTTGTTCGAGTCTTGACATAATCAGTTTACTCTTCTGTGTTGGGCCAACCATTTGGTGTAGCTGTTGTTTAGATTTTCCAAGTCTGAACTTTCCTTGCAGCACTGAACTGCAAATACAACATCGCTGACCTTGTGTTTACTTGTTCTATCCGTGGGGTGAACTAACTTCTGTCTGAGAGCATAGCTGGTTTTAAAGTGCATCAGAACATTACGCTTGGAAAATATCCTTCTTAGTTTGCCCTCTCTCTCAGTTACTTCAGCAACATATGAAACGACAATGTTTTTCCACTTCTCCTTTTCTTCTTCAGCTGGGTGAGCTGAGTCTTTTTTTGACATGCTGTTGTTCCCGGTCCTTTGCTTCCGTATTTGTGGGGACCTGTGTGCCTTGATGCTGCAGAGTTCTGTTGACTGACCGTCTATGTTCCAGTGGCAGCAATATCCCTTAGCAAGGTCCAGACATCATCATTTTGCCAGTAGACATTGAGAGATTAAACTTAGTCCTCAACACATATGACTATTACAGCAAAGTCACTGCATTAGTTATTGCTTCTTACAAGGCACTGAAGAGGGACTCAACAAGCACAACTAAAACGAAGGTCACAGACTGCCTACAAAAACTGGAAAAACACAAAGTAAATGATGTAGTTTGCCCTGGTGAGGTCATTCAATGCATGGTCTTCAAAAGATACACAAGAAGGGAGCACCACTGAGACCAAACATCAGTAGCACCAAGTTACCTAAACATTACTAAGCACATAGCATCCTTTTTAGCTCCACTTGTAAGGTAACAAATACAGAGCTACCCAGTATTTGCCAGCAAAGTCAGAACACCGAAACTTGATCCAGGGGAAATCCTTCAATCATTTGATGTCCCAATCCTTTATGTTGGGACATTTCAATTCAGTTCAATTTTGTTTTTATAGCGGCAATTCACAACACTTGTCATCTCAAGGCACTTTACAAAGTCAAGTCTTCACCTCTCTCTAAAAATCACACTTTAAATATAAGGAGATGTTCTACAGACAGAAGCGTAGATGTACTGTGGGATCACCAGCACCACCCATTATGGCCAATCTCTACACGGAGGGAGTGGAAATCAGAGCATTAAATTCCTACAAAAGGAAAACACCCATTCACTGGTTCATGTATGCTGATGACACCTGGATCAAAATGAAAACCAAAGAAGTGGAATCGTAGGCATCAGCAGACAACATCAAGTTCAAAAAGGGAGGATGCCAAAGAAAACAAGCTACCCCTTTTTCTGCCTGGTGCACATTGAGCGAGATGTAAGCCTTGCCACTGAATATTAATTAACAAATAAATATTAATATCAATAACACTTAAAGGATGCTCCATTGTTCTGATACCTCACAAGGTCATCTTCCATTAATGAGATCTTTGGTTTAAAAATCTGCTCTCAAATCGTTTTGGGTGTCCCAGTTTCCTCCCTCAGACCAAAACTATGGAGGACAGGTTTAATTAGAAAATATAAATCAGCAGCTGTCTTTGCATGGCCGTTTATCCCACCTCACACAAAAAAGTAAAACAATTGCATGAGTCTTTGTAAAACAATGTAAAATGCCTTGAAATGAAAACATTTTATCTTTTATCCCATGTCCATCTCTTTTCCATGTGCATGTTCCTAACATCAATAAATGTGACGTAGTATGCTTGGGGAGTGTTTAAGTTTTTTTTTTGGTTTTCTCTTACCTTTTCCATCATAGTGTGGTTTGGCATTTGAACTACTGATGGCAAGTCTCAATAAAACAGAGTCATTAAAACAGCATCAAAAGTTGTTGACCAAGAGTTTCCCAACATACACACATATAACCCCTGTCTAAATAAAAGGGGATTAAAAATAGCAAAAGACCCATCGCCCCTGTTAATATTACGTTTTGTGCCATCCCATTAGACCAAAGATTAAAAGTATTAGGTCCAGATCAACCCAATTCCTACACAGAACATATTAGTGCAGGCTATGAAACCCCATCAGCTCTCATAAACACTATCTGCTTCATTTGGCGAGCTTAGTCTCACTAAGTGTCTTTCTGAATGTGTTTTACTGTTTTTATTAGTTTGTTTATGGAATTGTATAATTTTTGTGATTAGCTTTTTTGTTTGTAGTCTCATATATTGTTATGCAAGTTGTAGCTCTTAGAAAAGATGTACAAAACTAGTTTAGATCGGAATCCCCCAAGGATTTACTTCGTTTTTTTCTTAAAACAAACAATGAAGTACTGTGATTTTATGCTTTCTGTTTGTTAATGTAATATGTATTGTTAATAGAAACAATTAAGCTTTGAATGTTAGTGATGAAGCTTGATACAGTTAAATAAAGAAGTCAAGCCAAGGACTAACTTAGCGTATTCCTTTCTTAATGTAATGTTTTTGTTTTTTTTGCTGTGTAATATTTTCCTCTTCGATGTTTTTCTGTTCACGTACAGCACTTTGCATCATCTTGTTACTGAAAAGTGCTATAGAAATAAAAGTCTGCATTAAGTACCACAGCAAAATAAATTCCATGTGACGTTTATCATTTTGGCAATAAACGATTGATGGCCTGGCTTTTTGCACACATTTGACAATTTCATCTGCAAAAATTAAATGTGAAAATGTACGCCACTGGGGGGGAAACTTAGTGTAGGATGGATAGACTGACAGACTGTGTGATATTGCCACATTATATTTTTAATCAGGTTACATTTCACAAAAGATACTAATACAGTGTGCCTTTATCAAAGAAAAAATAAAATCATAATTCTAGAAACATTTAATATGCAGATCTTTAGCTATCTTTAATTTTCCTGTGTTTTCCAATATAGATGTAGTGTCTTTTGTCATTGGTGCTCCACATGCATTGGACACCTAATGGATCCACACTAACATCAGATGGGGACAAAATTCAAAAATGTCAGTCAAAAAAATTGGATCTAAGCAAAAGGTGAAATTGAGTGGAGCCTCGCAGCCCTCAGAGGTGCAGGAGTCAGCAGCTCCTTTGAATTTGGTTATAGCAGGTACATTTGACTGTCTGGCGGCGCACGAGCCGCTGCCAATCATCGTCCTGCTGGACAGCGTGGGGGAAAGGTGCTTAGCTCCAGTGCTTTATGCAAATAAAATGGCAACGGTTGTCAGCAATGCAGCAGCCAGTGCCAATCAAAAATACGCACATAAAAAGTGCTTTTCTTCAAGAAGTGCAACCTTTGCAATATCAAAATGGTTTGGAGTTCAAGTCGGTTTCCCTTATTGGGCTGAGATATTTTGGCACCTTTGAATTGTCACGGTTTTAATATTCCCTTCCAGACTAAACACAAAACAAATGTAGAGTTCGGTCTCATGCTTATTTTAATTATAGTTGAATCTGTCTTAATAGGAGGAATACTTTCCCTCCTTTTCCACAAAACATATTTTCCCTCCTGAGTCACATCTTTAAGATTGAGTTGAAGATACAAGTGTGACATTTAACCTCCCCCATGACAGACCGAGTGTAATTCAATTGAAAAAAAAAACAAAATACACAGTAGATGGACCTTTGAAAAGAAAAAAAGGCAGGTTGAATCCACAAGTATTCAAACTCTCTTTCAAATATAATTACAGTTGCAAGGCAATTTTACTTTATTTGTACAACATTAATGAAACAATACATAGATTGAAAGGAAAAACACATTAAAGAAAACAAGAGCAAAAATTTAAAATTACAATTAAATAACTATTAAATAAGTTTTTGCATTTAATTGGACTTGTTTTACTTAAATGCATAAAAACAATGTGTTATGGCCCAGCTTTGACATCTCCAAAAAACCACAAGGGCCACAGATGCACATTGGACGAGTAATTTACCCAGGCAAAAATAAATCCATTTTCCAGGTAAAGTCGTTTAGTTTGTGGTTTATTTTTCTTTTGCAAGCAAGCAAACAGAAACTGACAAACATTTTCCTCTGTGCTTCTCTTGCGCTGGTAAAAAAAAAAACATACGCCCACCCAGATGCATGCTGGTCCTACCACTGACAGCCTATTAATAAACTTAATCCACCCAAATTGCTCATAACTAACCAGAAGCAAAGAAAACTAAATAACCAACACATAATCTCAAAACAAATATCAAACAATAAAGTAAAATAAATAACCTTAACTAGATTATACACAAAAAATACAAATTTAATTAATAACAAAAAATAATTGGCTCCTACACAATGGCTTCTACAGACTTTGGGGTTGTATCTACAGCATGAGCAATTAAGTTTTGTCATGCTGTAAACACATCCTACAGTCAATAAATAAATGTTAACACAAGAAAAGAAGGGTTTGGTTTAAAGGCATACTATGCAACATTTTTCAGTTAATTAATGTGTTCCATACCATTTTGGATGATTAAATGAGTCATTTCAGGTCGAACAAAGGTTTTCTCGGCCGCCCTGGGGGTCTGTGGGGGAAATACCGCACTTGCAAGAGCAAGAGCTCACGGCCCGCACCCACAGAAGTCTTGCTTTACGGGGAGAACTCCATGTGTTTTTGCCCTGCCATTCACTATATGCACGCGCGAAAGCAACAACATAAACATGCAAGCATATCGAGTTTTATTTTTATTATTATTATTATTTTTTTTTTTATTATTATTTTTTTTTTTTTATGTTGGCGAGACGCTACCGCGGCGAGGCGGCGGCGGCGGCCGCGGCTTGGCGAGGCGGTGGGGGTAGCGTCTCGCCAACAGAAAAAAAAAAAAAAAAATAATAATAATAATAAAACGGACGAGGCGGCTGCGGCAGGGGCCGCGGCTTGGCGAGGCGGCGGCGGCGGCGGCTGCGGCCGCCGCCTCGCCAAGATAGCGCTGCGGGAAGCTTGATGTTCATACCTTCACTGTGTTAGTCATTGTTTGTACTGCCGTTTTTTCCACTTTTTGTTGCGTTCGCCTGTCTGCTAAGCTCAAAACAACCGCGCCTGGCTTGTCGGAGAAACCAGAACAGCTGAGCATCTTTATGACAGTGCACTTTTACTTTCGCCCTCTGGGGGGAGCCTCGCTGGAAAATCAACCCCGGTTGCATAGTATACCTTTAAGGTTTGGAAAGATTTGTAAGAGTTACAACTCAAGTCTAAAGTAAAATAAAGAAATAAATATAAAAACACACACAAAATACCATTTACTATTGTTATGCATTGTGGTGATGTTGGACTCAAGCGCAGGCAGGAGACTCAATTCGAAAGTCATAATTTACAAAAGGAACTGAAGAGCATTTCACAATGAAGAGCAAAGCAATAGTGAAACGAGTGAAGCTCAGGAGGACGTGGAAACTGGCAGGGAACTTAAGGAACTGGCAGAGAGATAAGGAGTCTAAATTGTGTACAACTGCTGGGGAGGTGATCGGTGAAATGGAAAGCAGCTGAGACCAATTGACAGAACTGAGTGCAGCTGAGTGGGACCTGAACTGAGGGGCTGAGGGAAACAAAGACAGAAGTAACTACACATGAACCTAAACGAGACAACAAAGGATCTACTGCATTAAAGATTAAAAAGCCTTTTGAGTAGATGATAGATACAAACTCTAGTCTGGCTGGCATCCTTTAACTTTTAAATCCCTTCTCAAACACAGCAGAATCAAGAAAATTAATTGCACCATCAGCTCTGCAGAGGCCCGGTTCGTTTGATCCAGGTGTGTTGGACAAAGGAGGGATCTAAACGTTGCAGGATGGTATCGCTCAAGGACTGAAATTTGGCAAATCTGTCCTGAACAATAAATGTAGATCCTAAATGCTACCTCATCTTTATTTCAGGTTCAGAGAACACTAATTAAACCGGTCATTGCAAGCTTCAGGGGCACACATCTTCTTGCAAGAGTAGCCTTACACTGTTTTACATTACCAGCACGAATGGCAAAGCGTTTTTTTAGGATTTTATAGGATAAACTTACTCAAAGTGGCGTATAACTGTTTAAGGAAATCCTTACACAGGATTTTCAAATTTATATTACAAGTAAAACTTGAAATCTGGGGATTGGCCCCTTACTCTGGTAGGCAGAAATAAAAACCAGAGGAGACAATTGCCTTTCATCGTCACCTAATTAGAAAATGGAGTCTGCCTTTATGTATTTTAATCTCAGTATAAATGCAGCAATTCTTTGAAGGCCATTTGTAAGTAAGCATTAGTCAAGAAAGCATCATGAAGACCAAAGCCGTGGAGAATGAGACGACATGGTTAAGCTAGAAAACAGTTTATTAAGTTTTTATCATGCAATAAACGAAACAGTACGCACAACCACAGACCAAACGAGACATGGCCAGCTACCTAAACTGACAGCTGAGATGGAGGAATGAGAGCATTTATCAGTGAAATAAACAGAGACTTATGGTAACTCAGCAGAAGCTGCAGAGATCCACCCCTCTGCTAGGCGAGTCTGTCAAGAGAACTGCTTGTCTAATGATAATAACTAATACTGTACATAACCCTGAACACACCATCCCCACAGTGAAACATGGTTGATTGGAGCATTACACAATAGGGAAGTTAGTCAGAGTGATTGGGAATATGGGAATATAAAACTAAGCCCACTCCTGGAAGAAAACCTGTCACAGGATGCTAAAGACTTGAGACAGGTTATCCTTTGCTGTTCACGTTGCTGCTGGTACACCCAACATTCCCCACTGTGGGACAATAAAGGATATTTCTATTCTATTCTAAACCCAAGTGAAAAAAGTTTGCTGTTCACAGATGCTATCCGTTCAATCTGACAGCCAGTTATACACTGTCACTTCTGACAGAACCTGATGTTGTGCCAGTTCAGACGTGACAGAAACTGCATCAATTCTGGACGTAACGGACTGCGTTACCCATGATGCAATGTGGTCAAAATGGCCACCAACTCCCATCACGCAACACGGCAAAATGGCCGCCGATCAAGATAAGGTTGCTATGGTGATGGCTATAAAAGCCGATCACACACGACGAGCTTCCTTCTTCCCTGGCTTTTGGCCAACCCGAGAAGACACAGACACAGCTGATTCCACGCCACGTGTTCGATTGCTCGCTGGACCGAGATTTTTCGACGCAACGGTTATTCCCTGTTTTATAACAGGAGGTCGACTTAAATAAGTACTTTTAAATTCCCTCTGATCAAAAGACTGAGAGACGCCGCATCTCCCAGTGATCGAAGAGGACCCCGCTTTGTCTGGCCAACAAAGCGACCGAACCCGGAGGAAGAAACGAAGCAGCTTCTTCCCCGTCTCGCTGCAGCCTGTGGACAACTGCGCTCGTCAAGACGCGTCCAGACAGCCGCACACTCGGAGCGCTCCAAATCCAGCCCCGAGGCACCTCAAAGTAACGGGTTTTTTCCCCTTTTATTTCTGTTTCACCAACAGGGTGTTTAGAAGTGCCTGGGCAGGCATAGAACTTTGTAGGTGTTGGTTAATGCTTTTATTCCACGACGAAGTTGGAATTATTTTGCTGAACATTTTCTTTGTATGTGCATGCATTTTACAATTGATTTGCTGTGTTGATTTGTGATCCATCAAGAACCCCGCCGTGGGTTACCGCTTTATTCCTTTCCATCTTCTTCCCTGCTTCCCCCCTCTCTCTCTTTCGCTTCTTATCAGTTTAATTTCTTTGTCCGAGCTCAAGTCGCGGGCTTTGCTTTAAACTCCCAGTTAGCTGCCCCCCCCTCTCGAAGCGAGGCATTATCCTATCAGCGTAAGCGTGGTTACGTCATTAGGACCTCCCCTCATACGTCATCGTAGCAGCCATCTTGGGAGGGTGACGTGTATCTGAACTGTAGGGAGCTTAGCTGAACTAGCTTTGGGTAAGACATCAAAGCGTCCAGTGAGATTCCCGAAGCTGTTCTGTCTATCAATGCTGATACGTGAAATGCCGGTGTTTCGAGGGCGGTGTTAAACAACTTTGAGTTAAGTTAAGATCTGCTAACCGCTCATTTTAATCCATTGTTTATTTTTGTTTTGTTCTTTATTTCCACATATATATTTTGCATGTTAGTTTAGTAATGAGTAAGAATTCCAAAGTTGTTTGAATCAGAGAATTACTGTAACAGGGAATTGCTTTTGGTTCAATAAAACCAACCACTGCGGAATAGACATTGTTTTGTGTTCAGTCCAATTCACAGTTACATGGTTATTCAGAAATCAGAGCTAACCTCCTTTGGAGTTAACATCTGACATTGATATAGAGACAATATCATTGGATGGTGATAAGGAATAAGGATTTAAACTCTAATTGCAGTTACATTGGGGTTCTCACAGCCTGCTGGATAAACCTGGTCGGTTAACAGTCCGACCTGATCATTTATTCCAGCATAAATGAGTTCATAACAGCAAGTTAACTAATGCATTAGTGGTATAAATACTTATAAGCTTATAGCTAACATCACCACCATTTGAACTATATTTGTTATAGCGAAATTTTGAGTTGAATGATTTATTATTTAAATTATATCAAATT